>NW_007378702.1:53336-53408 GCF_000475195.1 Diaphorina citri
AGAGAGAGAGAGAGAGAGAGAGAGAGAGAGAGAGAGAGAGAGAGAGAGAGAGAGAGAGAGAGAGAGAGAGAG
>NW_007378702.1:54629-90110 GCF_000475195.1 Diaphorina citri
ATTTTTTTTTTTTTTTTTTTTTTTTTTTTACGTACCTACTGTAGAGAAAACAATTTCGGTTTTGGGAGTCGAACCCTCGAACCCGAAACTCAGGGGTGCGAACTTGTCTGCTGTAATCTGTCATCCATTTTAAGTGGAGTCTATTTCCTCTAATGTTTTCTGAATGGGATCTGTCATTTTTTGCCTAAAAAATGTATAGAAATTGACATATTTGACATGTCCGTGATGTTTATCCCAAGCTACTGAAGGTCACTCACTACCAACTACCAGAAGTCACTTCATTCCTCCACACGCTTTTATGATTCTGAATACCTAAGGGTTTTTATTTCTTCTTCCCCTCTTTCTTTTCCCCCCTCCAAAGTTATACCACTCCAATGATACTGATGCTATGCTTAAACTTTCCAATCCTGATATTTTCAAAAGTCCATATTAAACATTTTTCCTCTCCCCTCCCTCCATATCCCCTCCATCTCCTTCCACTTTTCCTCCCTCCCCTCCTCGTTCTTTCTCTCTCCTTCCCTTTCGTCCCAGAACGCCAAGCTACCTTTTACAGGAAATTTTCCCCATTCGTTTCTCGCTTCTGAACTTCCGCTTTCGAAGCTCTCTCAAAGCTCCCAGTCGCGAGGAAGCACCGTCTTCTATTCCGGGGGAGAGCACACCGCACGCTCCAGGACGCATGTGTCATGAAACGCGCGTGCGAGTCGACTAATCCCCTCTCCTCGTTTACAGCACTTTATATACTCTTCCCCTCCCGTCTCGGCGCGTTCAAGATTTGAGGGGAAGTGGCGGGAGAGATAAATTCCCCCCCCCGCAACCCCCTATCCCCCGTTTCTCCTCCAGGTTTTTCTGAAAATTTATATTTTTCCTCTTTTTTCTTCCTTCGGTGGAAAAATAACGAAACCTCTCTCTCTCTCGTTCTCTCTCGCTCTCTCCCCATTTGCGAACGTGTCACCGGGTAGAACCTTTAGTCCCGCACGAGAAAAAGTTTATTGAAAAATAAAAAAAAAGTAGGAAATATTATTTTATTTATTTTTTTCACCTAGAAAGATAGCAAATTTCGTGACGTAAATTTTTTAGAAAAAAATATTTCGAAAAATCACAGTTCCAGTAGAAAAAATCCGTTCGATTTGATTGTGTAAATTTTAAAACTAAATTAAATAAGGTGAAAATTATTTCGTGTATTTTTTTTGACTGTGAGATTTAATTTTATCGTGTTTGGTGATAATTAGCTAGCGAAGTTCCGTGTTTAATTGTGTTCTCATTTAATTAATTACCTTTGAATTGGTGGATGATTTGATTTTCTCTTTACAACAGTTTAGCAAAATGGTAAGTCGTTTTATCGTCAATTAAAAAGTAAACTTGAAAATTATTTCACATTTGAATAAATAAGAAAGATTTGGATTCCAAAATTTGTTTACATTTTCTCTCCCTTTTTTTGTACCCGAGGAAAACAAATAATATTTTTTTTTCTTTTATCCAAATTGGAATTATGAAATTATGGTTATGATTATGAATATTATTTTTAGAACAATACCTACTTTCCCCATTGTTCTGAATATTTCATTTTTTCTACTCAGGGACAATTTATTAGAGAATTTTCAGTTGAAGGAATAGGAAAGAATATAATAAATTTTTCGAAGAAAAGAAGGAGAAAGGAAAATACCTAATGGAAGTCTTTATCTAAATTTCCAAAAATCATAGCTCCTAAAAAATTCATAGCATAAGAAACATAAGCATAAAAAAATCATACACGGTTAAATTAATAGAAGAGGAGGAGGAGGAGGAGGAGGAGGAGGAGGAGGAAGAGGAGAACATCACTATGATTTGCATTTTTTTCTTTCCTCATCTCCCTCTTCCTCTTTCCTGCACAGTCCATTTTCCTTGTTTGATTTCTGTCTTCTTCGTCTGCCTTTCAGTTCTCTTCTTCTTTTCCTCCTCCTCCTCCTCCTCCTCCTTTTTCTTCTCCTTCGTCTCTCTCATTTTTTGAAATATGTACCTACATAGGTTTTTCCTTGACTTTTTTCTTTGTACTTATTTTCTTCCGTGTTTGCTGCCTCGGTCCGTATTTACCAGATCGTCTCGACGTAGCTTAACCCATGTGGATTTTCCGTATTGAATGGTAAAAAAAAGTTTGACATCAGGTTTTTAGTGACTAAATCTGACTGAATCATTTTTCAAGTTTCCATTTCTTATCGTTTTGTATGCGCGCCTAGAATTAGTTTAGTTATGCAATGCGCTACAAAAATAAAGCAATACAACATCCTGCTCGAATGAGTCAAAAGTCCGTTTACTCCAGCAGTCAAAACAAGGTCTCACGTAGGTTTAAAAACAATAATATTGTATGACAAATTCACAAGCACAAAACAAATAGGTGGGTACATAACAATAATAACAAAATCAGCAATTCCTTGAGAATGCAATGTGAAGTAGCAGTTTTGCAAACCTCACTTGAAGAATTTTCTATTTAGTTTACTCTCTCTCTCTACCTCTCTTCCTCCTCCTTCCCCCTCCCTTCCTTCTCTTCCTTCTCCCTCTCTTTCCCTCTCTCCTTCCTTCCCCTCTGTCTCTCTCTTCCCCTATCTCGGTTTCTTTTCCGCATTTTTCTTTTCTTTCATGTCTTCGGAAAAAAATAAAGGAAATAATAATAAACTCTAGGAACAGCAGTAAGTCTAGAAAGAAAATAAAATGATGAAAGTCCGAGGGTAAGATGGTGAGAAGAAGGAGAAGAAGAAGAAGAAGAAGAAGAAGAAGAAGAAGAAGAAATAATAGAAAGTAAAAATAGACAGTACAGTAAAAAACAAGCTGGGCCCGTCCCTCCGCGGGAATTTTTTTAGCCCGTAGTTTATTCGATCGTGCTTAGAGAAAATCAGTACCTATGTACCTACCAGAGAGAGAGAGAGAGAGAGAGAGAGAGAGAGAGAGAGAGAGGGAGGGAGAGAGAGAGAGAGAACGGGAGAAGGAAGAGAGATAAACAAGAATGGGAGAAATGGAGAGGGGAGAATTCCAAATTGTGATGGAGGGGATTTATAAAAAGTGAAAGCTCATATGCCTCGTCTATAAATAGATGATAAACTTTTAATCCCTCCATTTTCACCCCCACTCCATTTTTTTCCCTGTGCCCACTAACTTTTTCCCCTCTTTCCACTCCTTTTTCCCCTCTTCCCACTAATTTTTCCCCTCTTCCCACTAACTTTTCCCCTTTTCCGACTAACTTTTTCCCCTCTTCCCACTAACTTTTTCCCCTCTTCTTCTTCTCTCCCTTTTCCCTCTTCTTCACCTAGGTGTCACTTTTGTCCCTCTCTTCAGTCCTATTTTGTCCCTCGATCTTTCTCTCCTCTTCCTTTTCTCCTGTTTTTGGTGACACTTTTTTCTCCCTCTCCCCCCCCCCTTATTTTGTCCCTGTATCATTTCGTCTCTCTCTCAGTTCAGTAGTGTGGTTCCTTTTTCTCTTAGGGGGGAATTGAATTCTCCTCGTCTATAAATAGATGATGAACTTTTAATCCCTTCATTTTCACCCCCACTCCATTTTTTTCCCTGTGCCCACTAACTTTTTCCCCCTCTTCCCACTAACTTTTTCCCCTCTTCCCACTCCTTTTTCCCCTCTTCCCACTAACTTTTCCCCTCTTTCCTTTTACTTTTCCCCTCTTCTTCTCTCCCTTTTCCCTCTTCTTCACCTTTCCCCGTTTATACGGGCTAGGTGTCACTTTTGTCCCTCTCTTCATTCCTATTTTGTCCCTCGATCTTTCTCTCTTCTTCCTTCTCTCCTGTTTTTGGTGTCACTCTTTTCTCCCTCTCCCCCCCCCCTTATTTTGTCCCTGTATCATTTTGTCTCTCTCTCAGTTCAGTAGTGTGGTTCCTTTTTCTCTTAGGGGGGAATTGAATTCTATTCTACTTCTCTCTTTCTCTCTCTCCCTTCTAATCTAATCCCTCTCACTTCTCACCCACCACATAGGTATTATTATTGGATACTTGGTTAGTTAATACAATAAATCCCTCGAAAAAATCTCTTTATGCACTTTTCCCCATGTTTCCTTTTTGATTAACATTTTCCTTTTTTTACTTTCAATTTTACATTTTTTTTCTTTTTTTTTTTTGAGGCCTAACTAATGTCTTCTATAATACCTAATTACACAAAGGCTCAACCTTTTTCCCCCATTTCTTTCTCTCTCTCTCTCATACCCTATCTTTTTCTCCTTTTCTCTCTCTCTCTCATACCCTATCTTTTTCTCCTTTTCTCTCTCTCTCTCATACCCTATCTTTTTCTCCTTTTCTCTCTCTCTCTCACCCTATCTTTTTATAACAATTTATAACTTTTTCAATGTTCCAAACATGTTAAGCCTTCCATTTCTCTCTCCCTCTCCCGTTATTTTACTCCTTCCTACTTTGTTCTCTGTTTCTCCCTCTTTCTTTTGTTCTCTGTACTTCTATTTTCTTTCTCTTTCTCTCCTTCCTCTCCCTCTCGTCCGTCTTTCTCTCAACCTTCTCCCTCGCTTTCTTCATCCCACCATCTGCCAGCCTAGTGAGCTTGGTTCATATAATGTCCTAAGTCCTAACATACATATATCCTAAGAGTTAGATCTCGGCCGCAAACCCGATTCCTATCCGGAGGCGATTTTATCCTTAAAAAAAAAAAAAATAAGTTTTCAAAGGGCTTAAAGACTGCTAGCGAACCAGTGCTATTCAAAAATTGTAGTCATAAAAACAAAAATTAGAAAAATAAATGTGGGCAGGTATGCCAATAAATGGTACGTTTTTTAGGTGGGCGAATAAATGGTACACTTACCCTATATCGTAAGAGTTAGATCTCGGCCGCAAACCCGATTCCTATCCGGAGGCGATTTTATCCTTTTTTTTTTAATAAGTTTCCATTATTTATATTTGAATGACAAAAAACTCAGAACATACATTTTTCTTATAAATGGTATACCCATCCGTATAAGCAGAGCTTGTGACACGGATGGGGAATAAACCTTATCCTAATCAGATAAGGTTTGTTCTGTCTTATCTTGTCTTCCTTCGCTCTTCGCTTTCGGGACAATAATACCTCAGTAGTCAGTTGAAGTTCCCTCTACTGAGATTACGGTTATGGTTCTATGAAAAAAAAAAAGTTCTAAACATTAAACGCGCTTTTTTCGTTCAACTATTCGTGGAACGCTGCCCCTTGTGACACGGATGGGGAATAAACCTTATCCTAATCAGATAAGGTTTGTTCTGTCTTATCTTGTCTTCCTTCGCTCTTCGCTTTCGGGACGATAATACCTCAGTAGTCAGTTGCAGTTCCCTCTACTGAGATTACGGTTATTGTTCTATGAACAAAAAAAGTTCTAAACATTAAACGCGCTTTTTTCGTTCAACTACTCGTGGAACGCTGCCCCTCCCCTCTCCTCCTTCCTCTCATTTCCCCTCCTCCAATTTTTCTTCCCTCTCCATTTTCCCTCGCTTAGAACATAATAATTTAAGCCAATAAAAACAATTAAAGTTGAAATTGAGAGAGAGGGAGAGAGAGAGAGAAAGAGAATTGTAACGGTTTTCCATACATTAATATCATGTGTGTGGTGGTTGTATGTATACAGGGTGTTTAAATGTCTTAAGAGTCACCCTGATTGGCCATGTTTGAACAAACGCAGGGCCTTTTATATTTTAAATTTTAACTGATAGCCCGACGCGACGACCGATTTTCCCTGAATACAGGCAACTGGACTGTAACAACATATATCTAACGAATAAATGGAGCAGTTGCAAATGGGTAAAAATTATAAATAAATGGTAGATTCCTATGTAAAAAGTTAGGAAAAATCCAAATCTGAGGTCGGTCAAAACTCCGAAAAAATAACTGTAAAAGGTCGAAAATTCAATTTTTATTTTCCGTTCTAATGAAAGAGTTTAAATCTGTGTGACGTCAGACTTTACGCAGTTGTTTTTTTCGTCCGTTAGGTAGCGCCACTATGCAAGCGCGCTAGCGGAGGGGCAGAAAGAACTGCGCAGAAACGTATGCGCACAAACACATTAATGCGTTGCCTGCGAGGGAGCTTTGCTCGGGACATTTGATGTGACGTCATCGAAGAAACGTATGCGCACAAACACATTAATGCGTTGCCTGCGAGGGAGCTTTGCTCGGGACATTTGATGTGACGTCATCGCCTACGGGAGCGTATACCGGGACGTCAAAGTTCTCGATTTACCGGTATTTTTTAAATGGTTTTATCTCGGTATCTAGAAGTCGTAGAAGAAAAAGAAAAAAATCCGTTGGTCCTCATTTTTCCTGCTCTATGACTTTGAAACATCACCCAAGCAAGCGCAACTGATCTATTGTGCCGAAAACAACTTGGACTTTGAAGTTTGCTCCGAAATCGAAGAGAAAAGGAGGACCAGATAGGAGAAAGACCAAAGAAGAAGAAGAAGAAGAAGAAGAAGAAGAAGAAGAAGAAAAAAAAAGTGTCAAAAAATTTGACACGAGAAATCTTAGTTCGGGTGTGAACTGACTTTTGATACACCCTGTATTCATGTGTTATTTATGCCCTATTTGTCTTTATTTATGTAATTTGTGTGTTATAATAAAGATATTCGTTTTCAAGCTTTTTACATTTGAATTTCCCAAGTATAATAATATGATCCACTTTTATTGTATCTTTCTATGTATGTATTTACATACAGCAGATACAAATGGTTTTTAGTGTCAAAACACGTTTTGAGGTCCCTAGAGCCTAAATCCAAAGTTTCAGCCATTGGTCCGTGTGTCTGTCTGTCGTTTTGAGGTCCCTAGAGCCTAAATCCGAAGTTTCAGCCATTGGTCCGTGTGTGTGTCTGTGTGTCTGTCTGTCTGTCTGTCTGTAAACAAAATACCTATCTCGAGAACGGTAATAGCTAGAGACTTGAAATTTGGTATGTAGCTGTCAAATGTGACAAGGATGCGACACGAAACTTTTGGTTAAGACCGGTGCAACGGTTGGCGGCATTTTACCGCTTTTTGGCGGTTTTCGGTGTAATTTAACAATATCTCGGGAACGGTATAAGCTAGAGACTTGAAATATGTAGTTCACAAATGTGACAAGGATGCAGCACAAACCGTTTGGGTTGATTCTTTCACTTGAAATTCGAGCAGAAAAAAATAAAAAAATCTGCATTAAATGAAACTGGTTTTACTTCTCTACACGTGGATTTGTTTTTTTGGTTGATTTTTTTCTGTGTCAAGTGTCTGACTCATTTTGAGTCCCCTGCCTGTTTAGACTGCGGAAGTAAAGGGACTTTTCAGTCTCATTCTGGCAGTAAAAACAGGGTATTTTCTATTCTACTTTCTTAGTAGGCGTCTAGAAAGGAGCCGAGGGTCGATGGTTTTGTAAACTTTTTCGGTGCTCAAATTTTCCTTTGAGGGTCAAAAACCTCAAATTGGTGAGAGGGTCCAAGCGGCTAAGTTCCCGCTATTTACTAACGCCTGCCACTCACAATCAGGTAGACCCGACAGGAAAAGGTCCGCCTGTCAGGTCTACCTGATTCCTGATCAGCACACACACTGTCAAGTAGACCTGACAGGAGGACCTTAGCTAGGTAAATACCTACTTCTCTATAGGTCCCTACCTACCTAACTAAAGAACAGTAAAGTTATAATTAATTTACTTAGGTAGGGTAAGTGTACCATTTATTCGCCCACCTAAAAAACGTACCATTTATTGGCCCACCTGCCCACATTTATTTTTCTAATTTTTGTTTTTATGACTACAATTTTTGAATAGCACTGGTTCGATAGCAGTCTTTAAGCCCTTTCTTTTGATGAAATTGGATCTTGAAAAATTTCGTCCAGTTCAGACTTATGTGGCGTATGGCGTATGGTACAGGTGGGCCAATAAATGGTACGTTTTTTAGGTGGGTGAATAAATGGTACACTTACCCTATGTGTACCACTAGTTGTTCTAAAGAACCCTCTCAGCTTGGCGGAAAATCCCGCTTGTCTTGTGTGCCATATAAAAAAGGTGTTGCGTTCCCATGTAGCTAATATATTTACATACATATGTATGCTCTGTGCAATATGTATGCCATAATGTCATATATTATGTAATACGTACCTAGGTAATGTTCTTCGGGGTGTAATATTGAAATCTTCGGGATTTCCTTACGTAGGTACTTCTTTCGCCATGATGAAAATTTATGGTGTACCTGATGCACCTATATTCTTACTTACTATAAAATATATGTAAGGCGCCTACTGGTGTGTCAGGTGTGTGTAGAACATACATACTTATAAACATAATTTACATATAGAACGTATCTACATACCTATGTAGGTACTTAGAAATACGTATTTATGTGAACATAATATGAATCGTTCCCAAGAAGAACGGCCTATGTGATTTTTGCTACTTTTCAGGAGAGACAATAATACAGTGATGTGGAAATTTATCCCAGAATTAGGTTTTCTTACACATAGGCCCTTTTACATGAAACCTTTCACTTCTTACATATTATGTTTTTCTCCACAGGTATTCCTGTAGTTATTTATTAAAAGAATAATAATTATTGGAAAATGTTGGATTAAATAAGAACCATGGTTGGCTATAAAGGGAGCGAAAAGAAAGGTAAGGGAAATTTAAAGGAAGTGAGAGGGGGAGAGAATTGAAGAGGTTCGAGAGAGACAAAATTGACAAGAACAGTGTGTAAAATTGAACAGCCACTCAGCAGACGGAACTAGAGGGATGAAAACTAAAGGGAGGGATAAAGAAGGGACAGAGGGAAAAACAAGGGACACAACGGATTAGGAGGGAGGGACAAAAAGGGATAAAGGACGAGAGACAACTGCAGTTTCCCATGAGCCTTTATTTTAGCTTCCTAATTTTCCCCCATCAGCTTTCCCAATCAACCCTTTTTTATTCCTGACAATGATTTGAGCGTTAAGAGACAGTGGAGGGGTAGATAATGGAAGAGAAGGAGGAGGTGAAAGAGTGGAAAAATTAGAAAGAAGAGAGGATGAAGAGGGAGGTTCAAAAGGAGGAGAAGAGAAGGACGAAGAGGAGAGGAATGTACAAAATGTGAAGGAGAGGAAGAGGAGGATATAAATAAGGAGAGGGAGGTAGAAAAGGACAACGAAGAGTATAGGAGGAGATGGAGAAGAAGAAGAAGGGAGGGAAGAATTCGAACAATAAGGAGGAGAGGGAAAAGGAGCTACTCAGCTTAAATTTTGGCAATTTCCTGATGGTCAAACTTTTATGTGATGGCCGCTTTTATCAACATCTCACAGGTGCTTCTTAATGGCTATTCCAATCCTGAGGGACTGTCATTACAACCCGAGAAGTTTTTTTTTTTTTTTTGTAAGGATCCTTTTTTTCAATCTGGATCTCAGGGAGTTTTTCAAATTTCCTACTGGGTCAATATTATCCATTAAATCTTCTTATATTATAAGAACGAGATCCATTCACAGTTCACATTTCATAGTTCTCTCAGACTGTCTGACAGACCTAGGCCTCTCAGACTGTCTGACAGAACTAGGCCTCTCAGACTGTCTGACAGACCTAGGCCTCTCAGACGGTCTGACAGACCTAGGCCTCTCAGACGGTCTGACAGACCTAGGCCTCTCAGACTGTCTGACAGAACTAGGCCTCTCAGACTGTCTGACAGACCTAGGCCTCTCAGAAGGTCTGACAGACCAGGCCTCTCAGACTGTCTGATAGACCTATGCCTCTCAGACGGTCTGACAGACCTAGGCCTCTCAGACGGTCTGATAGACCTAGGCCTCTCAGACTGTCTGATAGACCTAGGCCTCTCAGACTGTCTGACAGACCTAGGCCTCTCAGACTGTCTGTTTAAAACCGCCTTTTTTTTTTTTTTTTTTTTTTTTTTTAGCTTAAACTGAAGACATATCTAGGTAGTTACCATCATCAAATATCAAAAAATACATTTTCCCTGAATTCCGTGATGTTTTGAGGGAAAAAAATACCTTTGCGTGAACTACCTACATGTTCTGTTTCGTTTCCTTAACATAATGTCCCTCCTATCCGTCCCATCTCGACTTTTCTCCCTCCCCCGATCTCAAAATCTCCCTCTTCCCTCCCTTTTTCGTACCAGGAACTAGGAGGCACAACCTGGCAACAGCGTACGGGGACGAAGAAGGGAAAAAGGGAGGGAGGGAAAAGAGAGAGAGAGAGAGAAAGACGGACGGAAAAACGAATAAATTTTATTTTGTATTTGTGAAAAATAATGTTTTCTCTCTTCTTTTTTCCCCCCAAAAAACCTCCATGTGTGTGGCTGTTAACCTGTTATGTAGGTACCTATATTAACGTAGTTCTTATGAATATTATATTTTCCTACCTCGTTAAAAAGGGAAATACAGGGAAGAATAAGGGAAATACAGGCACACGCGAGGAAATTCCCCTGGAGTATGATAAATTCCCTCTCCCTGTCCCCCGATAGTGTCGCACGGTGGGAATATAAATCCCACAGTTTGTCCGGATATCTTGATAATGTACGGTAAATTCGGGTTGACAAATCCCACGAAGAGGGAAAATTTTCGCGCCGATTCAAAATGGACCCTTTCTCAGTGAAGAGAGAGAGAGAGAGAAAGACGGACGGAAAAACGAATAAATTTTATTTTGTATTTGTGAAAAATAATGTTTTCTCTCTTCTTTTTTTCCCCCAAAAAACCTCCATGTGTGTGGCTGTTAAGCTGTTATGTAGGTACCTATATTAACGTAGTTCTTATGAATATTATATTTTCCTACCTCGTTATAAAGGGAAATACAGGGAAGAATAAGGGAAATAGAGGCACACGCGAGGAAATTCCCCTGGAGTATGATAAATTCCCTCTCCCTGTCCCCCGATAATGTCGTACGGTGGAATAAAAATCCCCCAGTTTGTCCGGAAATCTTGATAATCTACGGTAAAATCGGGTTGATAAATCCCATGAAGAGGGAAAATTTTCGCGCCGATTCAAAATGGACGCTTTCTCAGTGAGCTATGTACCACTAGTTGTTCTAAAGAACCCTCTCGGAATGGCGCAAAATCCCGCTTGTCTTGTGTGCATATAAAAAAGGTGTTGCGTTCCCATGTAGCTAATATATTTACATACATATGTATGCTCTGTGCAATATGTATGCCATAATGTCATATATTATGTAATACGTAGGTACCTAGGTAATGTTCTTCTGGGTGTAATATTGAAATCTTCGGGATTTCTTTACGCAGGTACTTCTTTCGCCATGATGAAAATTTATGGTGTACCTGATGCACCTATATTCTTACTTACTATAAAATATATGTAAGGCGCCTACTGGTGTGTCAGGTGTGTGTAGAACATACATACTTATAAACATAATTTACATATAGAACGTATCTACATACCTATGTAGGTACTTAGAAATACGTATTTATGTGAACATAATATGAATCGTTCCCAAGAAGAACGGCCTATGTGATTTTTGCTACTTTTCAGGAGAGACAATAATACAGTGATGTGGAAATTTATCCCAGAATTAGGTTTTCTTACACATAGGCCCTTTTACATGAAACCTTTCACTTCTTACATATTATGTTTTTCTCCACAGGTATTCCTGTAGTTATTTATTAAAAGAATAATAATTATTGGAAAATGTTGGATTAAATAAGAACCATGGTTGGCTATAAAGGGAGCGAAAAGAAAGGTAAGGGAAATTTAAAGGAAGTGAGAGGGGGAGAGAATTGAAGAGGTTCGAGAGAGACAAAATTGACAAGAACAGTGTGTAAAATTGAACAGCCACTCAGCTGCGTTCCCATGTAGCTAATATATTTACATACATATGTATGCTCTGTGCAATATGTATGCCATAATGTCATATATTATGTAATACGTACCTAGGTAATGTTCTTCGGGGTGTAATATTGAAATCTTCGGGATTTCCTTACGTAGGTACTTCTTTCGCCATGATGAAAATTTATGGTGTACCTGATGTACCTATATTCTTACTTACTATAAAATATATTATGTAAGGCGCCTACTGGTGTGTCAGGTGTGTGTAGAATATACATACTTATAAACATAATATTTACATAGAACGTATACCTAATGTCGGTACTTAGAAATACGTATTTATGTGAACATAATATGTTTTTCTCCACAGGTATTCCTGTAGTTAGTTATTAAAAGAATAATAATATTGTAAAATGTTGAATTAAATAAGAACCATGGTTGGCTATAAAGGGAGCGAAAAAAAGGTAGGGGAAATTTAAAAGTGTGAGGGGGAGAGAATTTAAGAGGTTTGAGAGAGATAAAATTGACAAGAACAGTGTGTAAAATTGAACAGGCACTTCAGGAGACGGAACTAGAGGGATGAAAACTAAAGGGAGGGATAAAGAAGGGACAGAGGGAAAAACAAGGGACACAACGGATTAGGAGGGAGGGACAAAAAGGGATAAAGGACGAGAGACAACTGCAGTTTCCCATGAGCCTTTATTTTAGCTTCCTAATTTGCCCCCATCAGCTTTCCCAATCAACCCTTTTTTATCCCTGACAATGATTTGAGCATTAAGAGACAGTGGAGGGGTAGATAATGGAAGAGAAGGAGGAGGTGAAAGAGTGGAAAAATTAGAAAGAAGAGAGGATGAAAAGAAGAGGGAGGTTCAAAAGGAGGAGAAGAGAAGGACGAAGAGGAGAGGAATGTACAAAACGTGAAGGAGAGGAAGAGGAGGATATAAATAAGGAGAGGGTGGTAGAAAAGGACAACGAAGAGTAGGAGGAGGTGCTGAAGAAGGAGAAGGGAGGGAAGAATGAGAACAAGAAGGAGGAGAGAGAAAAGGAGCTACTCAGCTTAAATTTTGGCAATTTCCTGGGCCACAGGGTCCTGATGGTCAAACTTTTATGTGATGGCCGCTTTTATCAACATCTCACAGGTGCTTCTTGATGGCTATTCCAATCCTGAGGGACTGTCATTACAAACCGAGAAGTTTTTTTTTTTAGTTGTAAGGATCCTTTTTTTTTCAAACTGGATCTCAGGGAGTTTTTCAAATTTCAAACTGGGTCAATATTATCCATTAAATTATTGATAAATTGATAGACAAAGTCACAACAATGAAAACTCTTTGTTTACTTTTACTTCGTAAATTTGTTTTTCCTTCTTTCCCCAATCACTTTTTCTTCTTCTTTCTACTAGTTTATGCTTTTTCACTCATCTACTAATTCTTCCCTATTCCTCTTCTTCCTCATCCTCTACCTCTTTCTTTTCCTCGTCCTTCTCATCATACTCTTTCTTCTCCCCCTCCTTCTTCTTTTCGTCCTATGCTTCCTTCTCCTCCTTTTCATCTTCCTGCTTCTCCTCCACATTCTTCTCTTCTCTCCTCTGACCTCCGTCTCTTGTGTTGTATAAATTAGACTCAACATACAAGCTAGGGAGGTAAAGAGGTAAAACAAGCTAGGGAGGTAAAGAGGTAAAACAAGCTAGGGAGGTAAATCGGCCATGCCTTTTCCACAAGTTTGGCCATGCCTCGGGATGAACTAGCGGGATTCCGGAGCGAAGCGACGGAATTCAGCTAGTTATTGATAAATTGATAGACAAAGTCACAACAATGAAAACTCATTGTTTACTTTTACTACGTAAATTTGTTTTTCCTTCTTTCCCCAATCACTTTTTCTTCTTCTTTCTACGAGTTTATCCATTTTCACTCATCTACTAATTTTTCCCTATTCCTCTTCTTCCTCCTCATCCTCTACCTCTTTCTTTTCCTTGTCCTTCTCATCATACTCTTTCTTCTCCCCCTCCTTCTTCTCTTCGTCCTATGCTTCCTTCTCCTCCTGTTCATCTTCCTGCTTCTCCTCCACATTCTTCTCTTCTCTCCTCCGACCTCCGTCTCTTGTGTTGTATAAATTAGACTCAACATAGTCAGCTCCCATGGCGTAGTGGTCACTGCGCTCGCCTTGCACGCGGGAGACCCGGGTTCGATTCCCGGCGGGGTCAAGAAATTTGTATCATGCAAATGATTGATACCGTGACTGGCTGTTGCGGGGCCCACTCAGCCTCGTGAGGAAAATGAGTAGCTATGTAATATAATGCGCATAGCGACCGGTGCCAGCATGGTAGGTAAACATTGGATTTTAGGATTATTGAGATATTGGAAAAATCCTACAATGCTGCAGTGAGCACCAAAGTTGTGACATAATAACACAAAGAAACTGCATTTACATTTTTTTTTAATTAGACTCAACATACAAGCTAGGGATGCACCGAGGTAAAACAAGCTAATAGGGAGGTAAAACAGGGCAACGAGGTAAAATAGGGCTTTGTTTGCGTAATAATACAGGCTTGGTAATTATAAAACTGGGCCCCATGTGTGAGAAGTGCATAGCCCTAGACAATACAGGAGGAGGAGAGGGGAAAAAGTAGTAGCAAGAGAGGGAGGAGGGGAAATTAGAGCAAGAAACATGTAAAGCATGAGAAGATGATGATGATACAGAAGCAGCCGTAACCAAAATCTGAGATGAACTAAGTTAAACTACCTATTGGTTTTTTTTCCGAAAAGTTAATTATCGTCCCGAAATCGAAGAGAGAAGTAGGACAAAATATTAGAAAAAAGCCAACCGTTCCGAGAACGAATCTTACCTGTTTAGGAGAAAATTCGCGTCGGGGGAGAATCGAACCCGAGATCCATATCGCTTACAAAGCGTGTTACCCTCCAAACTAAGCTGGCCTAGGAGGATTTTTTTTTCCATTTCTTCAGATTGGGCTCTCCTTAGTTCTGTCTCTTGGGACTAGAGAGGTAAAACCTGGACTTTTTCTCTTGTTACATAGGTACCTACATTATAGGTATACAATATGTACATAGACGTATATATAAGTACTAGGTACATATTTTTTTTTTTCCTTCATCGTAGGTATTTCTATAACATGAAGTATTTTCTTCTTTTCACAAATTATACCAACAGTTTAATAGGCAGATTTTTTGGTGGTTGAGAACTTGGCAACTTTTTTTTTTTCACAGTTGATTTTCTTTGAAGGGATATCACTACTTTTTGCAAGACTATATTGACGGAAGCATTGCTAAGTTGATCTGTTTTCAACCAGCTGAGTGTACCTCTGTTACCTCGTTCAACCTCGTTAGATTGGAGGGTAACATATCCGTCTTGTAAGCAATCGGTCTCGAGTTCGATTCCCGCCATTTCTTGTCTCGTTCATCACTAAAGATAGGATATATGCAGCTCCTTTATGTAGCTAAGGCATTCCCCTCTTTTCATATTTCTTTTTTCATATTACTCATGCTCCTACATACGAGTAGGTACCTATATCTCCATGTAGGTACATAGGTAAAATGTAAAAAAGAACTCAAAAGAAGCAAATTTACACAGCCTACTGAGGGATTTCGCTACTGTAGAGGCTCTACAGGAATATTTCTTTTCATATAAATGGCTTTGTAAAAAAAAAGTTCATCCAAAGGGGGGAAAATGAAAAGAGTTGAGAGGGAAAAAGAAGAGGGGAAAGGGAAAAGGTAAAGTTGAGGAGAAGAAGGGAGAAAGTACAAGGAAGAGGGGGAGAAAGGAGAGGGAAGTGGGAGAAAGTAGAGGAGGGTGGGAGAAAGTAGAGGGGAGAGGGGGAGAAAGGAGAGGGAAGAGAGGGAGAAAGTAGAGGGGAGTGGGAGAAGGGAGAGGAGGGTGGGAATAAAGTTCACTCTGCTTTAGCGCAGGGAGAAAAAAAAAAATTATTACATACTTTGAACAGTTCGGACCGGTAAGTCCTTTGTTACAATTTAAATTATTTTTATTTTATTTAATTAATTTTATCATTATTTTGTGTTTTATCAATGTTTCCAGTATAAGTAGTGCTTTAGACTGTCAGCTTAGAACAAATTATTCCATTATACCAACAGTTTAATAGGCAGATTTTTTGGTGGTTGAGAACTTGGCAACTTTTTTTTTTTCACAGTTGATTTTCTTTGAAGGGATATCACTACTTTTTGCAAGACTATATTGACGGAAGCATTGCTAAGTTGATCTGTTTTCAACCAGCTGAGTGTACCAGATTTTTTTTTTTTTTTTTCTTTCGAATAAGGCGTTTTATCACTGGAGTAGCTGCTAGGAAACAGGGAACTTGAATGGACTACCCATGGACCTATTCAGCCTATTCTTTGTTTTCGTGTAGGTAGGTATGTGTTTGTTAAACCAATCTTTTGTCTTTACTAAGCCAACCTCAAAGTGGGAAAAGACATTTTGACAAGTACTTATTGAAATAATTATGATTAATACAATTTAAAGCCCTCTCTGTCTCTTATTTGCTTTTCTGTAAATAAAGATGATTAAATTCAATAATATAATTACCTAATTCAATTCTTGTTTCAGATGGTCACCAGGACAAAGAAGATCTTCGTAGGGGGACTGTCAGCACCTACCACGTTAGAAGATGTTAAAAATTACTTTGAACAGTTCGGACCGGTAAGTCCTTTGTTACAATTTAAATTATTTTTATTTTATTTAATTAATTTTATCATTATTTTGTGTTTTATCAATGTTTCCAGTATAAGTAGTGCTTTAGACTGTCAGCTTAGAACAAATTGTTCCATTATACCAACAGTTTAATAGGCAGATTTTTTGGTGGTTGAGAATTTGGCAACTTTTTTTTCACAGTTGAGTTTCTTTGAAGGGATATCACTACTTTTTGCAAGACTATATTGACGGAAGCATTGCTAAGTTCATCTGTTTTCAACCAGCTGAGTGCACCTCTGTTACCTCGTTCAACCTCGTTAGATTGGAGGGTAACATATCCGTCTTGTAAGCAATCGGTCTCGAGTTCGATTCCCGCCATTTCTTGTCTCGTTCATCACTAAAGATAGGATATATGCAGCTCCTTTATGTAGCTAAGGCATTCCCCTCTTTTCATATTTCTTTTTTCATATTACTCATGCTCCTACATACGAGTAGGTACCTATATCTCCATGTAGGTACATAGGTAAAATGTAAAAAAGAACTCAAAAGAAGCAAATTTACACAGCCTACTCAGGGATTTCGCTACTGTAGAGGCTCTACAGGAATATTACTTTTCATATAAATGGCTTTGTAAAAAAAAGTTCATCCAAAGGGCGGAAAATGAAAAGAGTTGAGAGGGAAAAAGAAGAGGGGAAAGGGAAAAGGTAAAGTTGAGGAGAAGGGAGAAAGTACAAGGAAGAGGGGGAGAAAGTAGAGGGAAGTGGGAGAAAGTAGAGGAGGGTGGGAATAAAGTTCACTCTGCTTTAGCGCAGGGAGAAAAAAAAAATATTACAATTTCGAAAAAATAAAATGTGAAAAAATCCTTTATATTTCAAGTTTTTTTTTTTATTTATTTCAAAAGAACCTCGGAGCCGGTGCAAAATTTCCCTGAATCTCAATCCCTCTTGACTTTTCAGGCCTTTTTTTCATTATTATTTTTTTCTTCGTATCAGCTGTAGACTGCTGTGTAGAGTTCGAGGTCTGTAAGGAAAATAAGGAAATGCACGATATGTAATATATTTTTATTTTTATTATTATTATTTAGATTTAGACTTTTTATTTATTTATTTATTTTTTTTTAGGTTTACTATACCGCCTGTGATCGCTTCATATTTGGGATTTCTCCTGTCAAGAATTTTGGATAAGATTCGTTCTCGGAACGGCTGGCTTTCTCCAATCCTATCTTCCTTCCCTCTTCGATTTCGGGACGATTTTGGAACAGTTACCTACAGCTCCCTCTATCACAACCTCTTGTGAAAAAAATACATAACTCTCCTCCCCATAGGACAAGGAAAGTAAAAATCAGTAATGCATGGCCACGTGACAATAAAAGCTCAACGGGCGATAAAAAAGACAAAAAATAAGGAACGGCTGGCTTTCTCCAATCCTATCTTCCTTCCCTCTTCGATTTCGGGACGATTTTGGAACAGTTACCTACAGCTCCCTCTATCAAACCCTCTTGTGAAAAAATACATTACCTACTCTCCTCCCCATAGGACAAGGAAAGTAAAAATCAGTAATGCATGGCCACGTGAAACAAAAGCTCAACGGGCGATAAAAAAGACAAAAAATAAATAAACCAAAAAAAAAAAAAAAAAAAAAAAATGGAGGACACGAGAAAAAAAAGTGTGTCAGTGTAAAGGTTTTTCCTTTCAGTGGGGAAAAAAAGGTCAGTCAATAAAAATGACATCATAAAAAGAGAAAGGAGAAAAAATCTTCTTCCCCCCCTCTCTCTCTCTCTCTCCTCTTTCTCTCTCTCTCTCTCTCCTCTTTCTCTCACCCTCTCTCTCCGGACTTTCTTACCTCTCCCTCCCTTTCTGTCTCTTTCTTCTTTATCTTTTCTCTATCCCCCCCTCTTCCTTTCCTCACTCATCTATGGAAAAATTATAATACTTTATTTACCAATATTATTTTATTCTATTTCTGGTAGGTCATTATATTGAGGAACACCCTGTATATTAAAATGTACACTTTTTTGTTTGGCTTTCTTTGCATAGTTCTTGAGTTCTTATACGTTTATTCCCCGAAAAACAAGGGGTAGCTATAATAAAATAGGTAAGGAAAAAAAATGTTCAAAAAGTTAGGTTTTGCCCCCTCTTCTAAGTCTTCTTCTTCTGTTACTCCTTCTTTTTCTCCTTCTCTTTTTTCTCCTTCTGCACCTCCTCCTCCTCTTCCTATTCTTCTTGTTCTTCTTCTTTCTCTTCTTCTCCTCCTCTCTCCTCTTTCTTCGTTTTCAAGTTTTTTTTAAAAAACATTATTATTTTGTCAATATTTACCTTTTCATTTCGAACCTCTCTCCTTCTTTCTCCTTCTACTTCTCTCTCTCTCTCGTTCCTTTTTTCTCTCTCTCCCTCTTCTTCCCTTCTTCTTCCTCTTTCCTCCCCTCTATTTAGAACGTAGGTATTAGAACATTTAGAACGTATGTATTAGAACATTTAGAACGTAGGTATTAGAACATTTAGAACGTAGGTATTAGGACATTTAGAACGTAGGTATTAGAACATTTAGAACGTAGGTATTAGAAGATTTAGAACGTATGTATTAGAACATTTAGAACGTAGGTATTAGAACATTTAGAACGTAGGTATTAGAACATTTAGAACGTAGGGATTAGAACATTTAGAACGTAGGTATTAGAACATTTAGAACGTAAGTAGAGAGGTACCTAATCCTTTTTCTTTTTTTTTTTTTTTAGGATAAAAAAGAGCCGGTTTTATTGTTTAATTAAAAAATATCTATAGAAACTGCCCTGTTAATCGCTAGGTCGCGACTTCAATTCCTGCCCGGGGTGGATAAAATCCATTTTCTATACAGATAAGGTTTGTTCTCGAACCTTCTGCATGTCAAACAATGTCTTGCCCTATTATTATTATTATTATTATTATCCAGAGAAGTTATGTAATATGACAGAGGTTTGAGAGAGAAATCTCTCTTTCTTTCCCTCTCCTTCCTTTCCCTCTCTCTCTCCCTTTCTCTCTCTCTCTCTCTTTCTCCTTCTCTCTCTTTCTCTCTCTCTCATACAAAAGAATTCCCATCTTATCGTTTGGATAGATACGGTATGAACTAGAGCGAGTGGTCTTTCAGACTGTCTGACAGAACTAGGCCTCTCAGACTGTCTGACAGACCTAGGCCTCTCAGACTGTCTGACAGACCTAGGCCTCGCAGACGGTCTGACAGACCTAGGCCTCTCAGACTGTCTGACAGACCTAGGCAGAATTGAACGTAGGTATTAGAACATTTAGAACGTAGGTATTAGAAAATTTAGAACGTAGGTATTAGAACATTTAGAACGTAGGTATTGGAACATTTAGAACGTAGGTATTGGAACATTTAGAACGTAGGTATTAGAACATTTAGAACGTAGGTATTAGAACATTTAGAACGTAGATATTAGAACATTTAGAACGTAGATATTAGAACATTTAAAACGTATGTATTAGAACATTTAGAACTTAGGTATTAGAACATTTAGAACGTATGTATTAGAACATTTAGAACGTAGGTATTGGAACATTTAGATTTAGAACGTAGGTTACGTAGGTATTGGAACATTTAGAACGTATAGGTTAGGTAGGTATTGGAACATTTAGAACGTAGGTATTGGAACATTTAGAACGTAGGTATTGGAACATTTAGATTTAGAACGTAGGTTACCCTATAGAAACTGCCCTGTTAATCGCTAGGTCGCGACTTCGATTCCTGCCCGGGGTGGATAAAATCCATTTTCTATACAGATAAGATTTGTTAAGGTTTGTTCTCGAACCTTCTGCATGTCAAACAAACGTTTACTGGAAAATTCGAGCCGAAATTTTACTTAATGTATTTTACGGAGGAGGAACAAATACCTAGAAATATTTCGTGATGTTCAGTTTTTAGACAAGAATGGAAAGACACATGATTTTGAGACTTGCGTGTGAATGTGTGGATAGATTATTAACAGGATAGAAATACCTAAAACAAAAAAAAAAAAAAAAAAAAAAAAAATGGAGGACACGAGAAAAAAAGTGTGTCAGTGTAAAGGTTTTTCCTTTCAGTGGGGAAAAAAAGGTCAGTCAATAAAAATGACATCATAAAAGAGAAAGGAGAAAAAATCTTCTTCCCTCTCTCTCTCTTTCTCTCTCCGGACTTTCTTACCTCCCTCTCCCTTTCTATCTCTTTCTTCTTTATCTTTTCTCTATCCCCCCTCTTTCTTTCCTCCCCATGTATTGAAAAATTATAAATATTTCTTCTCTCTCCCCATAACAGACTCTCTCTCTCTTTCTCCTTCCATCTCTCTTTCTCCTTCTCTCTCTCTATTTCTCTCTCTTCTCTCTATAGAACATTTAGAACGTAGGTATTAGAACATTTAGAACGTAGGTATTGGAACATTTAGAACGTAGGTATTAGAACATTTAGAACGTAGATATTAGAACATTTAGAACGTAGGTATTAGAACATTTAGAACGTAGGTATTAGAACATTTAGAACGTAGGTATTAGAACATTTAGAACGTAGGTATTAGGAGATTATGACTGTTAGGAATTGAGAAGTTTATTGGCAGTCAAATTTAAGAGGTTTTACAGAGGGAAAGGTATTAGAACATTTAGAACGTAGGTATTAGAACATTTAGAACGTAGGTATTAGAACATTTAGAACGTAGGTATTAGGAGAGTATGACTGTTAGGAATTGAGAAGTTTATTGGCAGTCAAATTTAAGAGGTTTTACAGAGGGAACTGTAACTGCTATTATCTTATCGTCCCGAAATCGAAGAGAGAAGGAAGACTGGATAAGGAGAAAGCCAGCCGTTCCGAGAACGAACATTATCCCATCAGTAATTCCATGAATTTGTACAATGTAACATAATTTTACACTCGGCTAGGTATTACACTTGAAATTTCAACTATCAATAGGTAATTATTAATTCATTATACTCAGGTAAATACCTACCTACGCGTTATCAATTAATTTTAATATGTAAGTAGGTACATAATAATTATTGTGTATTTTATGATTTTTATGTGAGCACTGAGCAGTATTAAATTTCCCCTATAAGGCTTTTCAGAGGGTTTCAAATGCCATTAAAATGATAAAAACAGTTTTTTTTTTAGAGGGAAATATAACAGCGGAGTCTTATCTTCCGATAATCAAAGAGAGGAGAGGGGCAGACAGGATATTAGAAAGCCAACCGTTCCGACAACAAACCTTATCTGTTTACCATAAAGTTCGCCCCAGGCGGTAATCGAACCCGCGACCTAGCGCTTACAAGGCAAGTGCTCTACCTTCCAAGCTAACTAGGCTGGCTTTGAGGATAACTTTTCTTTAACTAAATCCCCTTCAGGGTTGAGCTATTAATTTCTAATGGGTCGGGGTTGTGTTTTTTAGGTCACTAAGAAGCTACCTATTTGCCATGAAAACTATTTTTTTAGTTCTATTTTTCAATAAATTCGGCGGAATTTGAACAACACCTGTGGGAAATTCAGTAGTGTATCGGTTATTGTAAAAATGTACCTCTACCTATCTAATATAAACACCTACCTATGTACCTATACATACATATACTGTCAGTAATTTAATTACCACGCTTTCCTACACACATCAATATTTTGGACAGTCAGTCGCTTATTTAGAGGCACTTTCCAATCAAAAACTTCATTCAACCAGCAGGAGAAATTAGTCAAAGTCTGTCAAATGGTGAGTTCAATGATTGATTGATGCTTATTAAAGGGCCAGGGCTGGTAACTTAGGAGGTCTTTTTTTTTTTTTTTTTTTTTTTTCTTTTTTTCTTTGAAAAGAAGAAAAACTAAATAACTAAATAACTAAATAACCTAGTTTTTAGATTATATTGTGTAAAATGGATGTAACCGTGAAATTATGGAGAAAAAAAAAAGAAAAAATAAGAAGGAATTTTAATCGTATTAAACATAGTTATCTACTACCAACTAAGCTAACTAGGCTGGCAAAACTGTTTTTGATTCTGATATTAGGAAGTTTTTTCTTTCTTTTTTTTTCTTTGAAAAGAAGAAAAAGGAATTTTAATCGTGTTAAACATATCTAAATGCTTGTCACAAATATCGTTCCCCGCTTAACGTATGCCAAAATTTTATGTCTTGACTTCCACTCGAACCACCAACCTCTATATTGCTTACCAATACACCACTGATGATATCGTTCCCCGCTTAACGTATGCTAAATTTTATGTCTTGACTTGGACTCGAACCACCAACCTCTATATTGCTTACCAATACACCACGGATATCGGTTTTTCAAGTTTTGTGAAGCCACCCTGTAGAAGGACATAAGTGGATAATTCCAGAAATCGGATTCCTGTCTTCCCGACAATCATAAGTCCCTCTTCAGAGGTTAATCCGAAGGTTAATCCAATTGGATTAACGTTGGTGGTTTTGGATTAATTGCGGTGGTTAGTCCAAATATGGTTTGGTAGAATACAAAGTTTAATAGAGGGAACTTGTAATAACTTTACTGATTTTTTTATCGTCCCGAAATCGAAGAGAGAAGTAGGACAAAATATTAGAAAAAAGCCAACCGTTCCGAGAACGAATCTTACCTGTTTAGGAGAATATTCGCATCGGGGGAGAATCGAACCGGGGACCCATATCGCTTACAAAGCGTGTTACCCTCCAAACTAAGTTGGCCTAGGAGGATTTTTAGTCCGTCCTTCCTTTATTATTACTAATAATAAAAGGTATAAGGGACGGACTATTGTATTCGCTTCGGTGTCTGTCTGTCAGTCTGTCCGTCAGTCCGTCGGTCTGTCTGTCCCCATAGAAGGACTTATCCAAACCTGGTCGACCTATATATCAAATTAAAGGTCTTTTTACCAGGAACACAAAAATGGGGGTGCAAATTTTGTCCAGAGAACCGTAGAGCCAAAAAATCAAAAAAACTGGTTTTTGGGGGATTTTTTTCACATTTTCTCACACAAATGAGCTCTGATCTTGAAATTTGTCGCGAAGACCTATGAACTCAAAGCGAGAATGTTTTAGATAACACTTCAGTCGTTAATTTAAGACCGGTTTTACAAATGCTACATTAGACTCGTGTGGTCTGTGTCGTAGCATGTCCATCCCATAGTATGTCCCTCATTGGACATAAGTATTCGTTTTTTTATAGGGTTGACTTTGACAGAGGGAACTGTAACTGCTATGGTCTTATCGTCCCGAAATCGAAGAGAGAAGGAAGACAGGATGGAAGAAAGTTGACAGAGGGAACTGTAACTGCTATGGTCTTATCGTCCCGAAATCGAAGAGAGAAGGAAGACAGGATAGGAGAAAGCGATTATCGTCCCGAAATCGAAGAGAGAAGGAAGACAGGATAGGAGAAAGCCTGCCGACAGAGGGAACTGTAACTGCTATGGTCTTATCGTCCCGAAATCGAAGAGAGAAGGAAGACAGGATAGGAACACAGAGGGAACTGTAACTGCTATGGTCTTATCGTCCCGAAATCGAAGAGAGAAGGAAGACAGGATAGGAGAAAGCCAGGGGGAACTGTAACTGCTATGGTCTTATCGTCCCGAAATCGAAGAGAGAAGGAAGACAGGATAGGAGAAAGCCAGCCGTTCCGTAACTGTACTTTTTTAAGCGAATGCAAATATCAAGTTTTTTTTTAAAGAGGTTTGACAGAGGGAACTGTGACTGCTAGAGAAATCGAAGAGAGAAGGAAGACAGGATAGGAGAAAGCCAGCCGTTCCGAGAACGAACATTATCCCATCAGGATAAAAAAAAAAAACACATGTATTTTTTTGTTAAGAGGTTTGACAGAGGGAACTGTAACTGCTATGGTCTTATCGTCCCAAAATCAAGAGAAGGAAGACAGGATAGGAGAAAGCCAGCCGTTCCGAGAACGAACATTATCCCATCAGGATAAAATCCGCCCCGGCCGAGAATCGAACCCGCGGCCTAGCGCTTACTAGGCAGACGCACTACCAACTAAGCTAACTAGGCTGGAAGGATTTCATTTAGAGCCAGCGACGATAACACTTTGAGTGTAGCAGTTCCCAATAAATCACTGGAGGTGACCATTTGGACAATCACGTACTGCTGGATTTTTCCGGCCCCACTCAGGGTGAGGTTGAATGTGAGGAGCAGATATAGTCTGTCACCGAAAGGAGGGTGGAACCCCCCTCACTAAAACCCTTAGCAGATTACGTCCAGAGTGAACCAGTGACCATTCCGAATTATTTTTAAAAATTCCTAAAGGGTTGGGGGGGGGGTGCTCCGTAGAGTTTACAGCAGTTGCTTGGTGCTGCGCGGCCAAAAAAAGTTTGAGAACCACTGTGATAGAGGATTAGAATAATTACAACTACTGTAGGGTCTTATCGCCCCGAAAGCGAAGAGAGAAGGAAGACAAGATAGGAGAAAGCCTGCCGTTCCGAGAACGAACCTAATCTGTTTAGGATAAAGTTTGCGCCGGGCGGGAATCGAACCCACGACCTATCGCTTACAAGGGAGACTCCCCTCCATAAGCTAACCTAGGCCGGTGTTGCGATGTTTCTTTCGAGATAGTTCTTTCCGATAGAATGGGAGAACGCCAGTTGTCAATAATTTGATGGCCTCGAAAGGTTTATCGGCGAAATTGGATACTGCTCTCCTTCCATTCTTCCCCTCTCCCTGAAATGATTTCCTAACCCTTCCTCCTTCCCTTTCTACCTTAAATGCCATTTGTGTGGAATTTCCTCAATCTGTTTTCTGCCATACCTATGTAGAAAGGTAGCTACATAGGTATAGATACATAGGCATGTATTGTACATAAGTAGATACATAGGTTATGTATTCACCATGTACATTGTACATAGGTATGTAGGTTCCCATTTACATCTCGTGTTTTATATGCTTCTATTTTATTTGTTCAATACGGGTCAATATCTCGATATAGTTGTGAGGAGCAGATATAGTTTGTCACCGAATGGAGGGTGGAACCCCCCCCCCACACACACACTAAAACCCTTAGCAGATTACGTCCAGAGTGAACCAGTGACGTTTAAATCCCTTGAAAAGGACCAGTTCTTTTGTAAAAGGGACCAATCTAATTTAATTTATTTATTTAACGGGTAATACAATATTACATCGGTAATACAATATTACAACCCAGTAATACAATATTACATCAACAAGAACTCAAGAAAAGACCAAATATAAATACATAAAA
The DNA here is from genome assembly GCF_000475195.1 of Diaphorina citri. Classification (NCBI taxonomy): domain Eukaryota; kingdom Metazoa; phylum Arthropoda; class Insecta; order Hemiptera; family Psyllidae; genus Diaphorina; species Diaphorina citri. Next base: position 80,180 of record NW_007378702.1, read on the forward strand.
ACGAAAGTAAAAAACAATTCAAAATACGTAAAAGACCTACCTGCCCTAATACTTACTTTATTTACCAATATTATTTTATTCTATTTCTGGTAGGTCATTATATTGAGGAACACCCTGTATATTAAAATGTACACTTTTTTCTTTGGCTTTCTTTGCATAGTTCTTGAGTTCTTACGTTTATTCCCCGAAAAACAAGGGGTAGCTATAATAAAGGTAAGGAAAAAAAATGTTCAAAAAGTTAGGTTTTGCCCCCTCTTCTAAGTCTTCTTCTTCTTCGTTAAACAAGGGGTAGCTATAATAAAATAGGTAAGGAAAAAAAATGTTCAAAAAGTTAGGTTTTGCCCCCTCTTCTAAGTCTTCTTCTTCTTCTCTTACTCCTTCTTTTTCTCCTTCTCTTTTTTCTCCTTCTGCACCTCCTCCTCCTCTTCTTATTCTTCTTGTTCTTCTTCTTTCTCTTCTTCTCCTCCTCTCCTCTTTCTTCGTTTTCAAGTTTTTTTTTTAAAAAAAACATTGTTATTTTGTCAATATTTACCTTTTCATTTCGAACCTCTCTTTCTCCTTCTCTTTTTTCTCCTTCTGCACCTCCTCCTCCTCTTCTTATTCTTCTTGTTCTTCTTCTTTCTCTTCTTCTCCTCCTCTCTCCTCTTTCTTCGTTTTCAAGTTTTTTTTTAAAAACATTATTATTTTGTCAATATTTACCTTTTCATTTCGAACCTCTCTCCTTCTTTCTCCTTCTACTTCTCTCTCTCTCTCTTCTCTCTCTCTCTCGTTCCTTTTCTCTCTCTCTCTTCTTCCCTTCTTCTTCCTCTTTCCTCCCCTCCCTGAAATCCCTTCATTCAAAGTTTTTCCTGTCTTGTCGAGAGGCAAGGCCGTTTGTGAATGGAGTAGAGAGGTACCTAATCCTTTTTCTTCTTTTTTTAGGATAAAAAAGAGCCGGTTTTATTGTTTAAAAAATATCTATAGAAACTGCCCTGTTAATCGCTAGGTCGCGACTTCGATTCCCGCCCGGGGTGGATAAAATCCATTTTCCATATACAGATAAGGTTTGTTAAGGTTTGTTCTTAAACCATCTGCATGTCAAACAAGCGTTTACCGGAAAATTCGAGCCGAAATTTTACCTAATGCATTTTACGGAGGAGGAACAAATACCTATATATTTCGTGATGTTCAGTTTTTAGACAAGAATAGAAAGACACATGAGTTTGAGACTTGCGTGTGAATGTGTGGGTAGATTATTAACAGGATAGAATAGAATAGACTAGAATTGAAATGATTTACAGCAGTTGCTTGGTGCTCCGCGGCCAAAAAAAGTTTGAGAACCACTTTGATAGAGGATTAGAGGAATTATAACTACTGTAGGATCTTATCGCCCCGAAAGCGAAGAGAGAAGGAAGACAAGATAGGAGAAAGCCAGTCGTTCCGAGAACGAACCTAATCTGTTTAGGATAAAGTTTGCCCCGGGCGAAAATCGAACCCGCGACCTATCGCTTACAAGGCAGACTCCCCTCCAAGCTAAAAGTCCCTTTACTCCAGCAGTAGGCTACTAGTATTATTGTGGTCAAATTCTCAAATTATATTGAGGATAAAATTCCATATCTTGGCTGGGATTGAACCTACGCCCTCCTGTTTACCAGTCGAGCGCCTTGACCACTACACCACCGAGGCAGGTTTCTTTCGAGTTTCTTTCGGTGTTTCTTTCGAGATAGTTCTTTCCGATAGAATGGGAGAACGCCAGACGCCAGCTGTCAATAATTTGATGCCCTCTCGAAAGGTTTATCGGTGACATTGGATACTGCTCTCCTTCCATTCTCCCCCTCTCCCTGAAATGATTTCTTAACCCTTCCTCCTTCCCTTTCTACCTTAAATGCCATTTGTGTGGAATTTCCTCAATCTGTTTTCTGCCATACCTATGTAGAAAGCTATAGCTACATAGGTATGTACATAAGTAGATACATAGGTTATGTATTCACCATGTACATTGGTATGTAGGTTCCTATTTACATCTCGTGTTTTATATGCTTCTATACATTCCCGAATCATTCCGAATTATTTTAAAAATTCCTAAAGGGTTGGAGGGGGGGGGTGCTCCGTAGAGTTTACAGCAGTTGCTTGGTGCTCCGCGGCCAAAAAAAGTTTGAGAACCACTGTGATAGAGGATTAGAATAATTATAACTACTGTAGGCTCTTATCGCCCCGAAAGCGAAGAGAGAAGGAAGACAAGATAGGAGAGATTGCCAGTCGTTCTGAGAACGAACCTAATCTGTTTAGGATAAAGCTTGCCCCGGGCGAAAATCGAACCCGCAACCTAGCGCTTACAAGGCAGACTCCTCTCCAAGCTAACTTAGGCCGGTGTTGCGATGTTTCTTTCGAGATAGTTCTTTCCGATAGAATGGGAGAACGCCAGCTGTTAATAATTTGATGGCCTCGAAAGGTTTATCGGTGAAATTGGATACTGCTCTCCTCCCATTCTCCCCCTCTCCCTGAAATGATTTCTTAACCCTTCCTCCTTCCCTTTCTACCTTAAATGCCATTTGTGTGGAATTTCCTCAATCTGTTTTCTGCCATACCTATGTAGAAAGCTAGCTACATAGGTATGTTTGTACATAAGTAGATACATAGGTTATGTATTCACCATGTACATTGTATATTGGTATGTAGGTTCCTATTTACATCTCGTGTTTTATATGCTTCTATTTTATTTGTTCAATACGGGTCAATATCTCGATATATAGTACAGTCAAACCTGTCCAATTGTGGGACATCACGTCTAAACGGGGAACTTGGAGAAACAGGGGGAAAATCGTGATCCCTTCATTTATAATAAAATTGGTCATTGGGAAACCTGGATAGCAGCGGGAAAATTTGTTGGTCCTTAGGATCCCCAATCAGAAAAAAAAAAAAAAAAAAAAAAGGGGAAATCAAACATGCAGTAAGAAGTTCTATATACCTAATCCAGATCCAGTAGACTAGTGGTAGAACGCTTGCCCTCGTAACGCAAGGGTTGGGGTTCGAATCCCACTAGTGACATGAAAATTTAGTAGCTTGATTTTATTTATTTCTTATTGCACTCTAAGCAACCGAAGGCCATGTGTGGGCGTAATTTTGAAGGCAAACAAAATTAATGCTTTTCTGTAGAGGATAAAACAGACTGAAATGGGGGAAAAATGCAAACCTTTCGGTTTAAAAGAAGGATTGGAATTTTCATCATGAATTTGTACATGTAACATAATTTTTACACTCGGCTAGTATTTACACTTGAAATTTCAACTATCAATTATATATGAGGTAATTATTAATTTATGATTTATACTCAGCAGGTAAAATACCTACCTACGCGTTATCAATTTTAGAGGGATTTTTTTTAAGAGGTTTGACAGAGGGAACTGTAACTGCTATGGTCTTATCGTCCCGAAATCGAAGAAAGAAGGAAGACAGGATAGGAGAAAGCCAGCCGTTCAGAGAACGAACATTATCCCATCAGGATAAAATCCGCCCCGGGCGGCAATCGAACCCGCGGCCTAGCGCTTTTTAGAGGGAAATATAACAGCGGAGTCTTATCTTCCCAAAATCAAAGAGAGGAGAGGGACAGACAGAATATTAGAAAGCCAACCGTTCCAAAAACAAACCTTATCTATTTACCATAAAGTTCGCCCCGGGCGGCAATCGAACCCGCGGCCTAGCGCTTTTTAGAGGGAAATATAACAGCGGAGTCTTATCTTCCCAAAATCAAAGAGAGGAGAGGGACAGACAGAATATTAGAAAGCCAACCGTTCCAAAAACAAACCTTATCTATTTACCATAAAGTTCGCCCCGGGCGGCAATCGAACCCGCGGCCTAGCGCTTTTTAGAGGGAAATATAACAGCGGAGTCTTATCTTCCCAAAATCAAAGAGAGGAGAGGGACAGACAGGATATTAGAAAGCCAACCGTTCCGACACCAAACCTTATTTGTTTACCATAAAGTTCGCCCCGGGCGGCAATCGAACCCGCGGCCTAGCGCTTTTTAGAGGGAAATATAACAGCGGAGTCTTATCTTCCCAAAATCAAAGAGAGGAGAGGGACAGACAGGATATTAGAAAGCCAACCGTTCCGACACCAAACCTTATTTGTTTACCATAAAGTTCGCCCCGGGCGGCAATCGAACCCGCGACCTAGTGCTTACAAGGCAAGCGCTCTACCTGCCAAGCTAACTAGGCTGGCTTTGAGTATAACTTTTCTTTAACAAAATCCCCCTCAGGGGTGAGCTATTAATTTCTAATGGGTCGGGGTCGGGGTTGTGTTTTTTAGGTCACTATGAAGCTATTTGCCATGAAAACTCTTTTTTTTTTGGTTCTATTTTTCAATAAATTCGGTGGAATTTGAACAACACCTGTGGGAAATTCAGTAGTGTATCGGTTATTGTAAAAATGTACGTCTACCTATCTAATATAAACACCTACCTATGTACCTCTACATACATACTGCCATCAGTAATTTAATTACCACGCTTTCCTACACACATCAATATTTTGGACAGTCCCTTATTAGAGGTACTTTCCAATCAAAAACTTCATTCAACCAGCAGGAGAAATTATTCAAAGTCTGTCAAATGGTGAGTTCAATAAATGATTGATTGATGCTTATTAAAGGGCCAGGGCGGGTATTAATTGAGGGTAACTTAATAAAGGGCCAGGACTGGTATTTTGGACAGTCCCTTATTAGAGGTACTTTCCAATCAAAAACTTCATTCAACCAGCAGGAGAAATTATTCAAAGTCTGTCAAATGGTAAGTTCAATGAATGATTGATTGATGCTTATTAAAGGGCCAGGGCGGGTATTAATTGAGGGTAACTTAATAAAGGGCCAGGACTGGTAACGTATTAAAGAGCCAAGGCGGATATTGAGTGTCAGTTATTAAAGGGCCAGGGCGGGTATTGAGTGTCAGTTATTAAAGGGCCAGGGTGGGTATTAAGGGTAACTTAATAAAGGGCCAGGACTGGTAACGTATTAACGAGCCAAGGCGGATATTGAGTGTTAGTTATTAAAGGGCCAGGGCGGGTATTGAGGATAACTTCTTAAAGGGCCAGGACGGGTAACTTCTTAAAGGGCCTGGGCTGGTATTAGGGTAATTTATTAAAGGGCCAGGATGGTTAACTTCTTAGAGGACCAGGGCGGATATTGACGGTCAATAATTAAAGGGCCAGGGTGGGTATTGAGTGTATCTGCTATACACCGGGGTGATGGTCTCTAGCTCTAGCCATGTTAAATTGGCTGGCTCGTCCTGAACCGCAGTCATTGTGGTAATGGTGTGGTTGGGTAGAAAAACATGAGCATAACGTATTAAAGAGCCAAGGCGGATATTGAGTGTCAGTTATTAAAGGGCCAGGGCGGGTATTGAGTGTCAGTTATTAAAGGGCCAGGGCGGGTATTGAGGGTAACTTAATAAAGGGCCAGGACTGGTAACGTATTAAAGAGCCAAGGCGGATATTGAGTGTCAGTTATTAAAGGGCCAGGGCGGGTATTGAGGGTAACTTAATGAAGGGCCAGGACTGGTAACGTATTAAAGAGCCAAGGCGGATATTGAGTGTCAGTTATTAAAGGGCCAGGGCGGGTATTGAGGTTAACTTAATAAAGGGCCAGGACTGGTAACGTATTAAAGAGCCAAGGCGGATATTGAGTGTCAGTTATTGAAGGGCCAGGGTGGGTATTGAGGATAACTTCCTAAAGGGCCAGGACTGGTAACTTTCTAAAGGGCCTGGGCTGATATTAAGGGTAATTTATTAAAGGCCCAGGATGGTTAACTTCTTAGAGGACCAGGGCGAATATCCTACTACGATCTCAAGAGGAAGGCAGAAGACAGGGAAACATGGCGTACTGCAGCAAACCAGCCTAATGGCTGTTAACCAATGATGATGGGTAGAAAAACTCACACCAGAGGTGAAAATCTTGCCACTAAAAAAATAAAGCTCTCAACAAAAGGTATGGTTTCTTAGGATAATTTTTCCTCTGTAGGGGTGACCAACGCTGACCAGGCTTATCTGGTTAAAGTCACCTTGCCATTTCGTTACAAGGTAAAGCAGCGGTTGTCCTCAAGAGGCTGAGTAAAAGGGTCACCCTTTCAGACCACCAAGCGATACGACGTGATGCGAAGTGACGTAACGTAACTTCAAGGGTTCTTGTGAAATGGACTCATCGGTCCGGTGCGGAATTGTAAATCCGATAACATAGGTACATAGAAGCATTTTTTAGGTATAATATAAATCTATGTACGTTATAGGTACCTAGTTTTTGCTATGTGTTCTCATTCAAATATTTTTCTTCTCGTATTTTAAAAAAACACAGCACTTGTCTAAATTTCATCCCATTCTCATCCGTCCCTCTGTCCCTCTGTCTTTTTTCCCACCCTCCACTCTCTTTATCCCTCTTTTCCTCGTTCTTTCCCTCATTTTATCCCTTTTTTTCTCTCCCTTCCCTCTTCCTCCTCCTTCCCCCTCCTCTTCCTTCTCTCCTTTTCTCCCTCCTCCCTACTTTTGTAAGTTGTATATGTATCCGTCCTTTTCTTTCTCTTTCTCCTCTCCCCTTTTCATTTTATCTCTCTGTCCGTCTCTCATTCTGTCCCTCTCTCCTTCTATTCCTCCTCTTCCTCTTTCTTCTCTTCCTCCTCCTCTTTCATGTTTTTCTTTCAAGCAAATTAATAAATCCCTTTTCTATCTGGATGTTTTTTTTTAGAATTTCCCTCGACTTCTCCGAGTTCTCTGTACATGATGTGTTTTTTCCCCCTCAGTATATTTCCCTTTTTCCGCCCCCTCCGTTTTTTTCGTCCCTTTTATTTCGTGTTAATTAATTTTCCATTTCTAAAGTCTAACTCTAAACTCACCAAGCTTGGAAGGTTTTTCCCTCCCATTTTTTCTTTCTCCAACTCTTTTTCCCTCTTTCTCTTTTTCTCCCTCCTTCTCTCCCTCTCTTTTGCATTTGTCCCACCCTCTCTTAGATCTTTGGCTCTCTCCTCTCTCCAATATCTATTCTGACTTCCCCTCTTTCTGTCTCTCTCCTTTTCGCCTCTTTTTTTTACCTTCCCTTTCTCTCTCCAACTCTCTTTCATTCTTTCTCTGCCTCCCTCCGTCACTTCTTTCCTCGATCCCTCCCTCTTTCCCTCTCTCTCTTTCCTTTAATCCTTTCTTTCTGACTTTCTATATTTCTCTATTTCTCATTCTCCCATCTCCTTTCCTTCCTCCCCCTCTTACCACCTTCTCGCCATATTCTCTCCCTCTCTCTCCCCCCATTCCTTTCTCTCCCTCCCATTCATTCTCCCTAATGACAAGGCTTTTTATTCATTAATATAAAAAGGTAGAAAAACAGGAGCGTTGATGGATGACTCTTTTGTTTTTCCCTCCTCCCTCATTTCTATTCCCCTCCTAAAGTTCTTTATCCCCTCCTAAAGTTCTTTTTCCCCTCCTAAAGTTCTTTTTCCCCTTCTAAAGTTCTTTTTCCCCTTCTAAAGTTCTTTTTCCCCTCCTAAAGTTCTTTTTCCCCTCCTAAAGTTGTTTTTCCCCTCCTAAAGTTCTTTTTCCCCTCCTAAAGTTCTTTTTCCCCTCCTAAAGTTCTTTTTCCCTTCCCAGAGTTCTTTTTCCCCTCCTAAAGTTCTTTTTCCCTTCCTAAAGTTCTTTTTCCCCTCCTAAAGTTCTTTTTCCCCTCCTAAAGTTCTTTTTCCCCTCCTAAAGTTCTTTTTCCCCTCCTAAAGTTCGTTTTCCCCTCCTAAAGTTACCCTTTTTTTACCTTTTTCTCTCCTTTCACTTTTTTCTTCTATAGGTACCTTCCGTTTACGCTGCATCTTTTTTCTCCCTCTCTCTGTCCAAAATTCCCTTTCATCCTCCTCCTCCTCGATACTATTCTATTTCCAACTTTCCTTCTCCTTATCCCTCCCCTATCCCTTTTGTGTCCAACTCTCACTCTCTCTCTCTCTCTCTCTCTCCCTCTCTCTCTTTCCCTCTCTCCCTCTCCCTCTCTCTCCCTCTCCCTCTCTTTCTCTTCCTTTTCTTCCCCTTTTCCCCTTTTTTCTGCCCCAAACCGAATTTTCACTTTTGAAATTGAAAACAAATACCTCACAATGTGCGCGGGACATTTTTTTTTTTTTTTTTTTTTTTTTTTTCTTCAGAATGATAATGTTCTCTTTTCGTTTCTCTGACAGGCAGGACAGGCTTGGGATGTTCATTCTCATTGTTATATTTGTTAATCACAGTACATTATACATATTTTTTATCATTAGTAGGAGTACATTATAAATATTTATCACAGTCTGGTTTATAAATTTATAATGAAGAATTTATAATGGAGACTGTTTACGATGTTAGTTTGTTAAATGACTATCGATAACTATCGATGGCGCCGACTATCGATAGTTCTCCTCCTCTACCGAGTAATACTTCGTATTTGTCACAAATCTTTCTGTCCTTCCCTCTCTCCCATTTCTTCCTACAAATTCCTCTGTCTGTCATACCGCCATTATTAACTTTCATGCTTTGTGGTTTGGAGGGGGAGGTTATTTTTAACTCTTCCTCCTTCTCTCCCTTTCCTGTCTTTGTTCCCGTCAGAACGAAAGGGAGAAGAAAATGGAGGAGGATGAGGAAGATAAAAAAAGAGAATAAGAAAAAGCAGAAGAAAAAAGAGGAGGAGGAGGAGAAGAAGAAAAAGAAGGAGGAGGAGGAGGAGGAGGAGGAGGAGAAGACAAAGTTATGATTGGCCTGACAGATAGAGAATACAAAGTTACTACCACCGACATTTTGCGTCCTATTTCCACTCGAAGAAACTTTATCTCTCGCTGGAGATAACTGGAGTTAATTCTGGAGATTTTTCAAGACTGGTGATACTGCTGGAGATTTCCTCGACTATAATACGATGGTGTGCTCTGTGCTGGGAATGCCGCCATCATGCGTCACTGGAATAACTGTTGTTAACGGCGCTTTTTTTTTCAACATGAAATATGTTTCAAATTTTCTAACTTGTATACCTAACTAACTTTCAAGTCAATTTTCCTGGGTCAATCGACCTGAAACTTAGCACTTTTGTGTATTTTGGATGACAATAACCGCAGTACCTGTACTTAATACATATCAGAAAAATTTGGATAGGTATGTGTCTATTAATAATTTTCCTATTTATTTTGAAGATTGAAATTAAAAGTTTTTTTTCTTTTGAAATCTCAGTGTATCCCATTTTAGGAACCACTGATCCAATGTATGACAGTATCGGATGATTCGATGGTCAGTTTTTAGTGTCAAAACACGTTTTGAGGTCCCTAGAGCCTAAATCCAAAGTTTCAGCCATTGGTCCGTGTGTGTATCGGTCTGTGTGTCTGTCTGTCTGTCTGTAAACAAAATATCTCGAGAACGAAGAGCTAGAGACTTGAAATTTGGTATGTAGCTGTCAAATGTGACAAGGATGCGACACGAAACTTATGGTTAAGACCGGTGCAACGCTTGGCGGCATTTTACCCCTTTTTGGAGGTTTTCGGTGTAATTCAACAATATCTCGGGAACGGTATAAGCTAGAGACTTGAAATTTTGTATGTAGTTCACAAATGTGACAAGGATGCATGCAACACAAAACGTTTGGTGGAGATGGTTGCTGTACTTGGCGGTATTTTACCGCTTTTTGGCGGGTTTCGACTGCTTTTTGGCGGTTTTCAGCTATATCGACTTAACAGTTAGAGATATTGTAAATGTTACAACAGAACACCCAAATAAGCACCATTCAATAGGATGAGGAAAGTCGTGTGATGTTTACCTACACCAGATTTTTTTTCTTCATTTTCTAGTCTTGCTGATGTTTTTACTTTCCTTATCTTACAGAGGAAGAAAAGTAATGTATTAAAGGTATAATGTATTAACAAGGTAAATGTATCAAAGGTAAATACGTAGGTAGGTTGATAGGTAGAAATTACCCTGGTAAAATTA
>NW_007378703.1:0-29422 GCF_000475195.1 Diaphorina citri
ATAGCTTAAAATTAACTAAACATGACCGAGTGATCGACTACTGGTGTAAAGTCGACTACTGGTACATTCACCCTACTCATGCATGGTAGAGAGTCTAGAAACCATGACCCTGGTGTATGGCTAACATTTTTTTTTCTTTTTCTTTATTCATCCGCTACAACAACAACAAACAAGTTTGTCGAACAAAGTAATGGCCCAAGTTATGGCTGAATGGTTTTCTATTTGGAGATAAATTTGAAGTTTCCATTTCACCTACATATGTATTACTTCCTATGTTTGTCATTTCCATTTTAACCACATCCCACTATCTGTGACATGTTTGTTCAATATGACCGTTATTCCCATTTGTTTCTCTCGTTCTCTCTCTCTTTCTCTCTGCATCTCTCTCTCTTCTCGTTATCCCAACATAGTATCGGTCCCACATAAATCTGTCGAGCATTTATTGCTTTTGACTTTTGATAGTGCCTTGATTTTTTTTTTTTTTAATTGGTGTTCTAGAACTTTTCAGTATGAACATTTTTTTAGCGATACCTAACTATAACTAATGAATATTGGAGGGAGGGATTGAAATTGACCAATAAAGAACTTTATAGGACCTAAATGTGTTCAAGTTCATTAATTAAATTTGTAAACCTTAATTAATAATATTTTAATTTTTTCATCTATTATTTATCATTAACAGGGTATCTTTCCATCATTTGGGATTGGGGTATTTCCCTTCTTTCCGATAAGGATTAACGTGTTGGACTATAAATAGAACCAGAAATTGGTTAGGACAGACTAATGGGTTGGACTATAAATATAACCAGGAATTGGTTAGACCAGACCATACGATTCATCACCATTAACATGGGCGGCTTGCAAGTTATCCTGTTCTTGAGTTTCAACGTGGCTTGCATCCTGGCAGGGCGTGCAGTGCAACCTGCCCAGCAATCAACATTGGGTAAGTTCGAATACGGCGATCCGAAAGTTTTTTCCCGCGCGGCTTCGCCCGAAATACCATCCGCAACCTCCCGCCTCATGAGGAGGAGATTCGGCTGGTAGCCAAACAGGAGGGGCGGGTGCGTAGCCTGGTGGACAAATGGGAGAAGAAGGGCGAAACTCCCGCCAGTGTTGATTGGCGGAAGCAAGGAGCTTTGACGCCGGTGCGGGATCAGAAGTATTGTGCTGCCCAGTACGCGTTTGCCTTTGCGGGTGAGTACTGAATAGAGCAGGGGCCGGCAACCTTTTCAGAGCGCGTGCGCAAGTAGCTTTGACAACTGAGCTCGCGTGCACAGCCATATTTTTTTTACACCTAAAATCATCTTGAAATGTATCTTTCATTAGGCTTCTCTAATCTTCGAATATACTAGGCTGGCTATGAAGAGGTTTGAAGAGAATTCTGTATTCCTGGATGTTGTCCTATTTTCATAAGCTCTAATCTTCTCTAAACTTTGTTGCAGCCATGTTGGAGGCGCAGTTCTTCATTCGTCACGGGGAGCTACCCTCATTGTCCGTCCAACAGCTCAGACGCGCTACCCTCCAAGCGAGCTAGGCTGGCTATGAAGAGGTTTAAAGAGAGTTCTGTACCTATTCCTGGATTGTATCTTTCATTAGGCTTCTCTAATCTTCGAATATACTAGGCTGGCTATGAAGAGGTTTGAAGAGAGTTCTGTACCTATTCCTGGATTGTATCTTTCATTAGGCTTCTCTAATCTCCGAATATACTAGGCTGGCTATGAAGAGGTTTGAAGAAAATTCTGTATTCCTGGATGTTGTCCAATGTTCATAAGCTTCTCTAATCTTTGTTGCAGCCATGTTGGAGGCGCAGTTCTTCATTCGTCACGGGGAGCTACCCTCATTGTCCGTCCAACAGCTCATCGACTGCCACAACCCCGAAAACGCGGTCAACTATGGCTGTCAGGGCGGCCATGCGATGTCCACCTTCTACTATCTGCAAATAGCGGGCGGCCTTCAATCAGAACGCGACTACCCGTTTGAGGGGAAGCAAGGGGCGTGCCGATATGTGCTGGGCCGGGATGTGGTTCAGGTAATGAAAAAGAGAAAGCTTTCTTGCCAAGCAGAAGGTCCCGGGTTCGAATCCCACTAGCGACAAAGCACTCGTATTTTGACTGCAAATATTTCAACTTTCTGTTTTGTTCTGTGCAAATATTTCAACTTTCTGTTTCTCGTTACTTTCTGATGTTCTCGTATTGACCCGACACCTAAATGGGAAGTATTGTGTCTCTTTTCGCCCATTTGATTGAGCGATAGAGGTTTTTGAAGTCTTTGTATGTATATGTACAATTGTACATGCTTTTATTTGAAATCAACCTCAGTGGTGTAGTGATTTGGTGAATCGGATCTGGGAGTTAGCCGTTCAAGTCACAATATACTTGTATTTTTTCCAGGTAAACGACATTTTCGGCCTTTCAGGCGAGAAGGCGATGCGGCACTTTATTCACCGCAAGGGCCCGGTGGTCGCATACCAATAATGTTTCCTACGTGTGCTTTTAGTAGAAAGTGGGTAGTTGGGTACCTAACTAATATCTTCCATGTGATGTTACAAAAATTCATATATCCCGAAAGTGTGTGTTGACCCCCGAGTGTAAAAAAATCTGGTGTGAACATCACACGACTTTCTATTACATTTGCAGAATACGTAGGTATTTGAAAAGAAATAGAAAGTAAAAAATGAATGTAAAAAAAAGTAGGTACCTACCTACGGGTAGTTAGGTTTTTTTTCCAAGCAGGTACCTATGAGGGAACTTTTATTCACAAAATAAGCCCAATCTGAGGCTTAGGTGTAGGGGAAAAGAGCCCCAAAATATGGGTTAAGCCTTAAGCCTATACGAATCTACCTGTTAGGTAGGTATTTTTTAAATTTTATTTTATTGTTATTATTATTTTTTATTGTTGTTATTTTTTTTTATTTTTTTTCTGTGAACTACTCAGTCAATGAGTCAGATGAAATGAAAACTAAATCTTACCTGGTACTCAGCACTCACCGTAATTAAGACCAAGAAGAGAGTGAGTGAGTTGTAGAAAAGAACTACTCTTCAAATCGTCCCTCTCCTTACCTTAAGGTATAGTATAACAGTGAGTTGCATGTTTAATGATTTGACTCATTGACTGAGTACCTAGGTAGCCTAGTGAGTAGTTCTTTTCTTCTAACTCACTGGGGCAGAGTTCATACCTGAAACAGAGAAAAAAAATATGAAAAATTATTTTCCCATCAGCAGTGTTGTCACGGGTGGTACTTTGGAGTTTTGGGGATTTATATATTTCAGGAGAGAGGACTAAAACAGGTAGGTAGGTAGGTAAAAAAAAACATATAGGTATGTGTAGGTAGGTACGGAATAGGCAGTATGTGTTACAATTGAATATACATATATGTATATTCACATATGTATGTTTTTATGATGGTATTCTTATACTAAGGACTAAGGAGTTCAGAGTTCATTAAATAGGTAATCATAAAAATCTAGACAGAAAATTCCTTTGAAAAAAATCATTAAAATTAGGCTAACCATTCGATCGAAAGTTATGGGCGTCTAAGTTCCACCAAACTAAAATAATGTAAATTGTTGAATCAAAACGTGAAATTCACTTCGTCCGTTCATCTATGTAAAATGGGGCTTCATCTGTGAATGGAGTGTGAAATGGGACTTCATCTATGCAGTGTGAAATGGGCCCTACAAAAGGTCAAAAGGACAAACATCCCATTTAACACTTAAAGTCATCTCCATATTATTCTGTTTTAATTTTCATATTCTCTCTGTTTCATTTCTTGAAATTAACCAGAACCCTGGATGAGTGATATTTATCCCTCCCTCCCTTTTTCTCTCTTCATATTTCTATTCTCTCTCCTTCTCTCTCCTCTCTCTCTCTCTCTCTTTCGATTTGCATCTCTTTCTCTCTCTCTCTCTCTCTCTACCCCTCTTTTTTAACGTCTTCCTTTACCCATATTTTCCTCCCTCTCCCCCCTTTTCGCATTCCCACTTTTCCCTCATTTTTTAATTTCTCCCTTGGTTCTTTTCCATTTCCCTTTTTCGAAAGAAGAGAGGTAAAGGTTTTTAAATCGAAAATTTTGCATTAAGTTAATTGATTGATTTTGTTTGCCATAAATTTTATTATTCAATATGTTGTTTTTTTTAGCCCGTCCTTCCTTTATTATTACGATAGTAGTAAAAAAAAAGTTATAAGAGACGGGCTATTGTATTCGCTTCGGTGTCGTCTGTCGGTCTGTCTGTCCCCATAGAAGGACTTATCCAAACCTGGTCGACCTATATATCAAATTAAAGGTCTTTTTATCAGGAACACGAAAATGGTGGTGTACTTGAGCTCTGATCTTGAAATTTGTCGCGACGACATATGAACTCAAAGCGAGAAAGTTTTAGATAACACTTCAGTCGTTAATTTAAGACCGGTTTTGCACAACCGTGCGAAGTCCCGGGAGCGCGCAGCGCAACCGCAAACAAGGGAGCGCGACCCTATGCTCAAACCTGCGAAGCCTCGGGAGCGCGCAGCGCAACCGCAAACAAGGGAGCGCGAAGCCCCGGGAGCGCGCAGCGCGACCGAAAACAAGGGAGCGCTAAGCGCGACCGCATGCACAACAATAATATTGAGTGCCTAGCTAAATAAAGCCTCTCTATCCCTAACACAATATAATGTCAACAATTTTCAACATGGCAGACTGCAGGATAATAGATAAACATAATCGCACGAAATACCCCCAAGCAAAATTATCTTTTCTTTATCAAACAAAATAATTATGAGGAAAACAAAATATATTCCTAGTTATTTTCTCAAAATGAGAAATGGTAAGATTATTGTCTCATTTTATTTCTCCCCCCCCTGTCTCTTCATAACTGACTGTCATTGAAGGGGTGGTAAGAGGTCTTGTCACTGTTATCTCTGTCAAACGAACAACCCACGAAGAAAAAAGTCCAAAACGGAAAAGCCAAGAAAAATTTAGTTTTCAAACAATATAATAAAGTTTGTTAGATTGTTAGGAGGCGAAAAAAAAAAATTAAATAAAAAAATAAATAAATAAATCGTATTTTTTTCCCGACGAAAAGAGATTGAAAAAGTTTTTATCTATATAAATAAAATTGTAGATTTGTCTGTACATTGCTTAGAATCGTGAAATTTTTAGTTATTCTTACTCCTTATGCATCCCCTCTTGCTAGGTCGCGGGTTCGATTCTCGCCCGGGGCAGATTTTATATTGAACTGATAATGTTCGTTCTCGGAACGGCTGGCTTTCTCCTATCCTGTCTTCCTTCTCTCTTCGATTTCGGAACGATAAGACCCTAGCAGTTACAGTTCCCTCTATCAAACCTCTTCAAAAAAAAAAAAAATCTCCATCTCTCTCTCTCTCTCTCTCTTTTTACTTTTGCTTAAATTGAAGAAAACTAATTTACGAAAAGGGCCGAGAAATGAATGATAAGGAAAAAAAGATTTCACCCGATGAGTGATGAGATTTGTAAAGAAGATAAAGAAACAAGGACGAAGAAATGGAAAAAGAAATGAAAAAGTTAAGATAGAAGAAGAAGAAAGAATAACGAAGAAGAAGTACATAGAAGAGAAAAGTAAAAATTAGAAAAGAAAAAATAGAAAAAGACGAAGTAGAAGAAAAAGTAATAATCAGGAAAGAAGAAAAAGAAGCAGAAGAAAAATTACGAAAGAAGAAGTAGAATACGAAGAAGAAGAAATAGAAGAAGGAGAAGAAGAAAGAAAGAAAAATTAATAATCAGGAATTGAATTGAATTGAATGTTCTTATATATTTTTTCATAATAGATGTATACAATAAAAATCTCCTAAGCTAAGCCTAACTTCTGCGGAGAACTCTGAAAGAAGAAAAAGAAGCAGAAGAACTGAACTGAACTGAACGAAAATAACTTTATTTTAAACAAAACAAAAATTACAAAGGTTAGTTCACCCCCAAAGCTTACAAAAACTTCTTGGTGGTGCAGGTGATTCTTCTTCTCTTATTTCTTTGTTTTCTTCAATTGTTCCTTCGATTTACTTCAACAAGCTTTTCTTTGATTTTGATTTTTGCAACTCTTCTATTGTTCTAAACCCAATGTGAGGATTTTGATTAGGGCCTGATGAAATGATTTGATCAGTAGAGAAAGCGAAGGAGGTCAAAGGAGAATAAGATTTTATAAAAAGATTATATTATGTGGGGAAAAGTTTCAGGACGCTTTGAGTTTCCAAGTTATTTTGGGACGGTTTTCTTCTTCTTCTTCTTCTTCCTCTCCCTCTTCTCCTCCTTCTTCTTCTTCCTCTTCCTCTTCTCCTCCTTTTTCTTCAGTCCTCCTACTTTCGATCAGTCAACTTGTCAAGATTCCAAAATGAAGATACAAGGTAGAGGTTGGCCCACCGTAAAAGATACCAATTTTTTTAAAACTCACTCATTGAATCAGCCAAATGATTTCTTGAATTCGACGATTTTGGATTTAGTTCGTCCGTCTTTTTGGTTGGTTTTTCCACCATAACTTCCAAATAGGTCGTCCAATTTTGATGAAATTTGGTAAACATCTTCCCCATCACATAAAGAAACTTTACTCCTCAGACTTTGGGTCCACTTCGGGCTTCGAAGGCCCCTTAGGTGGCGTTTTTCTGAGTTCTGTTCTACGGTTCACTGAACTCTTTATTGGCAAATATCACTTGAAAATCACCCCTCCCCTTTATCGTACGAAAAAAAAAATCCCACTCGATATCAGTTTCATCCACCTTCGTTTTTCCTTTTAAACATTCCCTCCTTTTTCCCTTTTTCCTCCCTTTTTCGTTCATCTTTTGGCCATTTTCACTTCAATTTCCATTTATTTACACGTCAAACAACTTTTTTTCTCCCTCCCTCTGCATGCTTTTCTGTCAATTTTGTCCCTTCCTTTCCAATTTTGGCCCCACATTTTGCCAGTTTTTCTTCTTCGTAAAACTCTTTTCCCCCTTTCCAATATTTCCCTGTTTGCTATCTCTCCCCCTCGCTCGTAATCAAAATATTTTTTTGATTTTCTTCTTCTCTTTCTGTTCTCTTCTTCTTGTCCTTCTTTTTCTTGTTGATCTTCTTCTTCTCCTTCTTTTCCTTCTTCTCTTTCTTCTTCTTCTCCCTCCTCCTCCTTCTTCTTCTTAAAACCTGGGGACTTGGGGTGGAGGTGGGAATTTTTAATAGAAGGGAGGGAGGTGAGGGAAATTTCAACATTAGGGAAAGAAAAATATGGGAGGGATTTTTAACAACAGGAAAAGGAAGTGGGAATTCAATAGAACTATGGGAGGGAGAGGAAGATGAGAAAGGGATTTTTAGTAAGAGTGTGAGGAAGGAATGAGCGGGAATTTTAACACAATTATGGAAAGTATGGGAGTGAATTTTTAACATAAGGAGAGGAAAATGGGGAAGGGAATTTTTAATAGAGATAGGAAGGTGAGAGAGATTTTTAACAGCAGAAAAAGAAAGGTATGAGTGGGAATTTTCAACAACGAGAGAAAAAGGAAGTATAGGAGGGAATTTTTATCAAGAGGGAGAGGACGGGGAAGAAGGGATTTTTTAACAGGAGACATGGGAAGGCGAGTGGGAATTTTTACCAGGAGGGAGTATTTTGAAAAAGGGTAACGTTGTTAGGCTCGATGTAGCGTAAGAGATAAAAGTAATAACGTATACCAACGTTACCATCTAGGCAACAGCTATCATACCAGCTACCAGCATACCTGTATAGTGTATACTGTATACTTATGGCGAGTGATAGTGATAGGTAGTAGGGAAATTTAATATTCATCCCTCCTCTTGTCCTCTCCCTCACTTTCTACCTCCCCTATCTAATTCTCTCTCCCATTACTACCCCTATTTTTAACTCTCTCTCTCTCTCTCTTCAATTTCCAGTTTGTTTCTATCCCTCTTTTAGATTTTTTTTTTTTTTTTTTTTTTTTTTTTAAGAGAGAGGAAATCCGAGATAATATACAATTTCATACAGTAGGCAATTCTCAGAAATACCTATGTATCCTATACAATATTATTAACTTTACTATTATTATTTCATTTCTATTCTAAATCATTACTTGGGTATTATTATTATTATTTTTTTTTTTTTGGTTTTCTATCTAATTCGCAATACCTATGCAATATCTAAAACAGCGTTTCTCATCCTGTAGTGGATTTCCCATCCACCATTAGAAGAGAAGACAGTTATTATTTATAGTTCTACCTCCATTGTCACTTAGGTTAAGTCAGCCATGATGGAAGATATATTATTATGACAACCACAACCA
This sequence comes from Diaphorina citri, assembly GCF_000475195.1. NCBI lineage: Eukaryota > Metazoa > Arthropoda > Insecta > Hemiptera > Psyllidae > Diaphorina > Diaphorina citri. The sequence goes on from NW_007378703.1 coordinate 8,251, forward strand.
ACTGTCATGGCAGCCATGTTTGTTTTATTACTTTGGGCGCTTATCTTTAAGTCTCTCTAAGTCTCCCTTTCTCTCTCTCAACCTCCCATTTCTCACTCACCCTTCCATTTTATCTCTTCCTCTTTCTCCATCTAGTTTTCTCTACCTCTCTCTCTCTCTCATTCACTCTTCCTTCCATTATCGCTCTCTCTCTCTCTCTCTCTCTCTCTCTCTCTCTCTCTCTCTCTCTCTCTCTCTCTCNATATCCTTTTCCCCTACTCCCTATATCTTTCTCTCCCTTAATTTTCTCTTCCTCCTCCCCCTTCTCTCCTTTTTACCACTCTCTTCTATTTTTCATGCTCTCTTTCTTTCACTATCTCTCTTTCTCCTTCATTTCCTCACCCCTTCTCTCCTCTCTCTCTCTATTTTTCACGCTCTTTTTCTTTCCAATTTCTATTTTTCACGCTCCACTATCTCTCTCTCTCCTTCTCTTTCCCATTTTTCCATTTCCAGTTTGAGTGTAAGAATTACCAGGTGACCGATTACCCTCTCTCTCTCTCTCTCTCTCTCTCTCTCTCTCTCTCTCTCTCTCTCATTTCCAGTTTGAGTGTAAGAATTACCAGATGACCGATCACCTTCTCTCTCTCTCTCTCTCCCTTTTCCTCTCTCTTTCTCTCTCTCTCCCTTTCCCTATCTCTCTATCCTTCTTTCTCGCTATTTTTGTTTCACCAATATTTTTTTTTTATTCTCGCCCATAAATATTATTATGCAGACACATTGTAATGCACTTTATCCATTATTCCTGACCTAGAAATACTCATACACCATATACATAAATAATAATAATGATAAAATATATTTTACATACATATATGTATATAAATAATAAAATACGTATAATGTATATTTTGTAACCAACATGATATTTTAAAATAATAGGTAGATAATGTAATTGTAGATACATAATTTATATTTTTTATGTATGATGTATAAATGTATATGTACAGAGAGTCTCATTTATTTATCTATTTATGATAATCATGTTTATTGATTTTAATGCCTAAGCTGATAAATATTTTATCTGCATATTAATTAAATAGTAATATCTAATTATTTTTAAATATCATTTATTTATTAATAATAATAATAATATTTATTAGAGTGTGCCAAGAATTTTATTTAAATTGCCTGGTAAAAATTGAATAGGTATAAAATCAGCCGATTAGGTAGGTATACTTTCCTTATCATAGCATTTGAATTTAAATGATACCTACCTACCTATTAAATAAGGAAAGTATAAAAATGGGATTTCGAGGTAGAAATGGGATTTATACTATTACAAATTTCATCAGTAAATAGGTTTCTTCAAATTAAATTGATCCCAAGGGCCAGGCAATGCCTAAACCCTTGACAAATGGAGTGTGCCTGAAGGCAGATGTTCCAATGGAGGTTCCAATCCACTCGACTATGTACGAAGGTAATGGGACTTTTCAGTCTCATCCTAGTAGTATAAATCCTATTCTAATCCCAATGTCCTAATTAGACTGCAGTGACAGTCTAAATAAAGCACTATGAAAAAAAGTAGGGTAAAAAGGGGTCACATTGCTTCACTAGCCCTCCTTGGACAACGCCCTTAGTTGATTTATTTCGGTAGATATCAAACACGCTGCTGTCTAGGGATGGGATATTCGACTCTTTTTGAATATTCCGATACCTAACTATAACTAATGAATATTGGATTGAAATTGATCAATGAAGAACTTTATAGGACCTAAATGTGTTCAAGTTCATTAATTAAATTTGTCCACCTTAATTAATAATAATTTAATTTTTTCATCTATTATCATTAACAGGGTATCTTTCCATCATTTGGGATTGGGGTATTTCCCTTCTTTCCGATAAGGACTAACGTGTTGGACTATAAATAGAACCAGAATTTGGTTGGGACAGACTAATGTGATGGACTATAAATATAACCAGGAATTGGTTAGACCAGACTATACGATTCATCACCATTAACATGGGCGGCTTGCAAGTTATCCTGTTCCTGAGTTTCAACGTGGCTTGCATCCTGGCAGGGCGTGCAGTGCAACCTGCCCAGCAATCAACATTGGGTAAGTTCGAATACCTTTTTTTATTTTTTACTAAATACGTATTGGTTAGAAATTTCATCAGAAGTACTTTTAGCTGGGTCTAAAATCTGATGTTGATGTGTTAATTATTAAATTTATTTATTGTTATAATTCATAATTACATTTATTAACTATATTTTTAGTAGGTTTATGCCCAAAAAGAGGCTCTTTAACTCATCACAAAATTATAATTCAAGATTCTCAGGTAGAAAGTAAAAATATTCTTTTTATTTTTTTAAAGTGTCTATGTCTACAGAAAATATGACAAGGCATTGAGCGCTGATGTTGTTTCCTTTGTTTTCAGGATTAAACAATGCACCAGTTGCAGTTGCTGCTCAAGCTCATCCTGTTATCAATTCTAATGTGATCAATCCAGTTGCAGATCTAACCAAGTCTAATGTGATCAATCCAGTTTCTGATGTAACTAATTCTGATGCGAAAAATCCTTCGGCAGCTCTCATCAATCCCGATATAGCCAATCCAATCCCTGACCTGGTCAATCCAGCTATTACCTATCGAGATGTGTCCAAGATAGACGACATGCCACAAGTACCACCTTATAGCCTTGGAGTCAGAGAGGCCAGAAGTCCCTATAGAGGCTATGGAGGTGGCTATGGCCTTGGAGGTGGTTATGGGCTTGGAGGTGGGTTTAGTAGGTTTATGCCCAAAAAGAGGGTCTTTAACTCATCACAAAATTATAATTTAAGATATTTCTCAGGTAGAAAGTAAAAATATTCTTTTTATTTTTCTTTTTTTTTAATGTGTCTATATGTCTACAAAAAATATGACAAGGCTGATGTTGTTTCCTTTGTTTTCAGGATTAAACAATGCACCAGTTGCAGTTGCTGCTCAAGCTCATCCTGTTATCAATTCTAATGTGATCAATCCAGTTGCAGATCTAACCAAGTCTAATGTGATCAATCCAGTTTCTGATGTAACTAATTCTGATGCGAAAAATCCCTCTGCAGCTCTCATCAATCCTGATATGGCCAATCCAATCCCTGACCTGGTCAATCCAGCTATTACCTATCGAGATGTGTCCAAGATAGACGACATGGCACAAGTACCACCTTACAGCCTTGGCGTCAGAGAGGCCAGAAGTCCCTATAGAGGCTATGGAGGTGGCTATGGCCTTGGAGGTGGTTATGGGCTTGGAGGTGGGAGTGGATATGGGATTGGAGGTGGTTATGGGAGCGGATATGGGAGTGGAGGAGGTTACGGGATCGGAGGAGGAAGTGGTTATGGGACTGGAGGTGGATTTGGAATCGGAGGTGGTTATGGAAGTGGCTTTGGAGTAGGAGGTGGTTCTGGTGTTGGAGGTGGTTACGGTGGTGGATATGGACAAGGAGGTGGATTCGGATATGGACGTTAAAGGTCCAATGTGACTGTCATGAAAGATGCAAGGCCATTGGAGGTTGGAGGATTTGTCCGATGGTCGGCCAATTTTTATGATTATTTTTAATATTTCAAATAGAAAATGAATTGGCAAGGGTGTTTTTGATAATGTGTAAAATAGGTAGATATCCCCTAGACTTTTTTTTGTTTTGTTTTTGTAGAAGACAACATTTTCCAAAGAAAAAATAAAATATACCTACTTAGGTGCATACATGTTTTTATACATTACTTTAATGCCTATTTATTTAATAAATATATCATACATTTTTCGTTATTTTCAATCAATGTTGACTTTCAATTTTCGTAATGGTTACAGCGCGGAAAATTTGCAAAAAAAAAAAAAACTTTTTTTTCTGTTTTGTTTTTGTAGAAGACAACATTTTCCAAAGAAAAAATAAAATATACCTACTTGTGTGCATACATTTTTTATACATTACTTTAATGCCTATTTATTTAATAAATATGTATATCATACATTTTTCGTTATTTTCAATCAATGTTGACTTTCAATTTTCGTAATGGTTACAGCGCGGAAAATTTGCAAAAAAAAAAAAATCATACCAGCTACCAGCATACCTGTACCTATACTGTATAGTGTATACTTATGGCGAGTGATAGTGATAGCTAGTAGGGAAATTTAATATTCATCCCTCCTCAAAAAAAAAATCCCTCCTCTCGTCCTCTCCCTCACTTTCTACCTCCTCTATCTGATTCTCTCTCCCACTACTACCCCTCTTTTTATCTCTCTCTCTCTCTCTCTCTCTCTCTCTTCAATTCCCAGTTTGTCTCTATCCCTCTTTTAGATTTTTTTTTTTTAAGAGGAAATCCGAGATATACAAATTCATACAGTAGGCAATTCTCAGAAATACCTATCCCATACAATATTAATAACTATTATTATTTCATTTCTATTCTAAATCATTACTTGGGTATTATTATTTATTTGGTTTTCTATCTAATTCGCAATACCTATGCAATATCTAGAACAGCGTTTCTCATCCTATAGTGGATTTCCCATACACCATTAGAAGAGAAGACAGTTATTATTTATAGTTCTACCTCCATTGTCACTTAGGTTTAGTCAGCCATGATGGAAGATATATTATTATATGACAACCACAACCAACTGTATTATTTATAGTTCTACCTCCATTGTCACTTAGGTTTAGTCAGCCATGATGGAAGATATATTATTATATGACAACCACAACCAACTGTCATGGCAGCCATGTTTGTTTTATTACTTTGGGCGCTTATCTTTAAGTCTCCCTTTCTCTCTCTCTCTCCTTCCCATTCTCTCTCTCTTTCACTCTCCCTCCCATTCTCTTTCTAAATCTATATAGTATTCTCTCTCTCTCTACGTCTCTCTCCTTCCCATTCTCTCTCTCTCTCATTCAGTCTCCCTCCCATTCTCTTTCTTCCTTTCCTCCATCTGGTATTCTCTCTCTCTCTCTCTCTCTCTCTTACTCTCTCCCCTTCACAGTCCACTCTCTCTCTCTCTCCCTCATTCACTCTCTCTCCCTTTCTCTTACTCTCTCCCCTTCACAGTCCACTCTCTCTCTCTCTCCCTCATTCACTCTCTCTCCCTTTCTTACCTACCTACCTATAAGGAAAGTATAAAAATGGGATTTCTAGGTAGAAATGGGATTTATACTATGTACGAAGGTAATGGGAGTTTTCAGTCTCATCCTAGTATTATAAATGAGGTATATTCTATTCTAATCACAATGTCCTAATTAGATGACAGTCTAAATAAAGCACTATGAAAAAAAAAGTAGGGTAAAAAGGGGTCACATTGGTTCACTAGCCCTCTTTGGACAACGCCCTTAGTTGATTTATTTCGGTAGATATCAAACACGCTGCTGTCTAGGGATGGGATATTCGACTCTTTTTGAATATTCGGTACCTACCTACCTACCTACCTATTAAATAAGGAAAGTATAAAAATGGGATTTCGAGGTAGAAATGGGATTTATACTATGTACGAAGGTAATGGGACTTCTCAGTCTCATCCTAGTAGTATAAATGAGGTATATTCTATTCTAATCCCAATGTCCTAATTAGCTGACAGTCTAAATAAAACACTATGAAAAAAAGTAGGGTAAAAAGGGGTCACATTGCTTCACTAGCCCTTCTTGGACAACGCCCTTGGTTGATTTATTTCGGTAGATATCAAACACGCTGCTGTCCTATTTAGACTTTTGGGCTTAGGACTCGTTTTTCAGATTAATGGCAAAGTTTAATTAAATCCTCAACTCATATGAAATTTTAAAAATTCTTTTGAAATATTCGACTCTTTGAATCGACTCAGAGAATATTTACCCATCCCTACTGCTGTCCTATTTAGGCTTTTAGGACTCGTTTTTCAGATTAATGGCAAAGTTTAATTAAATCCTCAACTCATATGAAATTTTAATGCCTAGTCAAACATAATAATAATTCGTTTTAGGCGAGCGGTTTGCAAAATGTGGTCATTTGAAAAGTTCAACAAGTGATGGGCGAACGAATCCCTCCTCTCGTCCTCTCCCTCACTTTCTACCTCCTCTATCTGATTCTCTCTCCCACTACTACCCCTGCAGGAATGCCGGCGAAAGAAGAGAGGTAAAAGTTTTTAAATAGAAAATTTTGCATTAAGGTAATGAATTGATTTTGTTTGTCATAAATTTTATTATTCAATATGTTGTTTTTTTAGCCCGTCCTTCCTTTATTATTACGATAGTAATAAAAAAAAAGTTATAAGGGACGGGCTATTGTATTCGCTTCGGTGTCGTCTGTCGGTCTGTCTGGGGCGAACGAAGAAAGGTAAAGGTTTTTAAATCGAAAATTTTGCATTAAGTTAATTAATTGATTTGTTTGACATAAATTATTCAATATGTTGTTTTTTTAGCCCGTCCTTCCTTTGTTTTACGATAGTAATAAAAAAAAGTTATAAGGGACGGGCTACTGTATTCGCTTCGGTGTCGTCTGTCGGTCTGTCTGTCCCCATAGAAGGACTTATCCAAACCTGGTCGACCTATATATCAAATTAAAGGTCTTTTTATCAGGAACACGAAAATGGTGGTGTACAATGAGCTTTGATCTTGAAATTTGTCGTGACGACCTATGAACTCACAGCGAGAAAGTTTTAGATAACAATTCAGTCGTTAATTTAAGACCGGTTTTAGCGTCATCTATGTTAAACTACGCCGAGCAAGGCCAATAAATGGACAATAAAGGGAGCGCGAAGCGCGACCGCATGCACAACAATAATATTGAGTGCCTAGCTACATAAAGCCTCTCTATCCCTAACATACAATAATGTCAACAATTTTCAATATGCCAGACGGCGGGATAATAGATAAACATAATCGCACGAAATACCCCCAAGCAAAATTATTTTTTCTTTATCAAACAAAATAATCATGAAGAAAACAAAATATATTCCTAGTTATTTTCTCAAAAAGGAAGAAGAGGAGAAGGAAGAAGAGGAGAAGGAAGAAGAGGAGAAGGAAGAAGAGGAGGAGAAGAAAGAAGAGGAGAAGAAAGAAGAGGAAGAGGAAAAAGAAGGAGAAGACGAAGAAGAATTTGAAAAACAAAAGAACGATTTTTTTTCGTATATTTTTTGTCTATTTTTCAAGCCTAGTTAACCCCGTCCCTTTGTGTTCTGTATGACCATCACCAAAATCTCTGAAACTCGGGCCGATTAGGATTTTATAACACACCTAACCTAGTGGCAATAGCACGTTGAATGTTGAATGCAATACAATGACCCATGTATGGTCCTAATTCACAGAAATTCTAGCCTGAAAGCCTGTATATCAAGATATCTATTGGTCGATACTAAATTACTAATTCACAGAAATTCTAGCCTGAAAGCCTGTATATCAAGATATCTATTGTTCGATACTAAATCAATTAATTAAAATCCAGTTTCTGATGTAACTAATTCTGATGCGAAAAATCCTTCTGCAGCTCTCATCAATCCTGATATGGCCAATCCAATCCCTGACCTGGTCAATCCAGCTATTACCTATCGAGATGTGTCCAAGATAGCCGACATGGCACAAGTACCACCTTATAGCCTTGGAGTCAGAGAGGCCAGAAGTCCCTATAGAGGCCATGGAGGTGGCTATGGTCTTGGAGGTGGTTATGGGCTTGGAGGTGGGAGTGGATATGGGATTGGAGGTGGTTATGGGAGCGGATATGGGAGTGGAGGAGGTTACGTACTTCGTATGTGTTGTCATTTCCATTTTAACCACATCCCACTATCTGTGACATGTTTGTTCAATATGACTGTTATTCCCATTTGTTTCTCTCGTTCTCTCTCTCTCTCGCTCTCTCTCTCTCTCTCTCTTTCGCTCTCGCTCTCTCTCTCTCTGCATCTCTCTCTCTTCTCGTTATTCCAACATAGTATCGGTCCCACATAAATCTGTCGAGCATTTATTGCTTTTGACTTTTGATAGTGCCTTGATTTTTTTTAATTGGTGTTTTAGAACTTTTCAGTACCTATAAACATTTTTTTTTTTTAACGATACCTAACTATAACTAATGAACCTTGGAGGGAGGGATTGAAATTGACCAATAAAGAACTTTATAGGACCTAAATGTGTTCAAGTTCATTAATCAAATTTGTCTACCTTAATTAATAATAATATTTTAATTTTTTCATCTATTATCATTAACAGGGTATCTTTCCATCATTTGGGATTGGGGTATTTCCCTTCTTTCCGCGATAAGGATTAACGTGTTGGACTATAAATAGAACCAGAATTTGGTTGGGACAGACTAATGTGTTGGACTATAAATATAACCAGGAATTGGTTAGACCAGACCATACGATTCATCACATCACCATTAACATGGGCGGCTTGCAAGTTATTCTGTTCTTGAGTTTCAACGTGGCTTGCATCCTGGCAGGGCGTGCAGTACAACCTGCGCAGCAATCAACGTTGGGTAAGTTCGAATACCTTTTTTTATTTTTTACTAAATAGGTATTGGTTAGAAATTTCATCAGAAGTACTTATAGCTGGGTCTAAAATCTGATGTTGATGTGTTAATAATTAAATTTATTTATTGTATTATTGTTATAATTCATAATTACATTTATTATCTATAACTTGAGTCGGGATTATCTTTCGTCTTAATGCAGGTACCCATCGTATTGTGGTACATCAATCATCTTGAATATTTTTCTGACCTATCTTGGACCCTCACCACCCTCTGACCTATCTTGGAGTCTTCTGTTCTCGGAAATTTTAGGGAGGGATAGAGTCTCGAGTTAGAAAGAAGAAAGAGAGAGAGAGAGAGGTTTGATAGAGGGAACTGTAACTGTCGAGGTCTTATCGTCCCGAAATCGAAGAGAGGAGGACAGGATAGGTGAAAGCTAGTCGTTCCAAGAACGAACCTTATCTGTTTAGGATAAAGATCGTTTCGGGCGGGAATCGAACCCACGACCTAGCGCTTACAAAGTACAAAAGCTAACAAAATAACTAGGTCGGCTTCTCAAGTTTCAAATCAATCGTAAAATTATGAAAATGCATATTTGTATGAACGCCTGGAAACAAATGTAGTTATGCAATGTGCTCATCACAAAAGAAACTATAAAATTCCCGTGCATGGAGTAGAGATACGTATAAGTACCTAGCTACCTAGGTATGTAGTTATGGTTTCTTGAATAGTATACAGGTCTATCATTCTAAGTACATACAACCTACATAAATTTATTTTTAGGCATTCCCCAACTTTCATTCAAGCCTTTTTGCTTTCACATTGAGAAAGCAGTAAAAGGAAATGTAGAGGGAAAAGGAGCACTTCATAAGTGAAATAATATTGCGTTTTACTCCCACGACTTTTTCTTTTCTTTCTCCTTCTTCTTCTATATCTTCTTCTTCTGCCTCTTGTATTTACATGAAAACAACTTTTTGTCACTGTTCTTCGTATTCATCTCCTCTTCCTTCTTCTTCTTCCTCTTGAAGCCAAACCTGCACCAGCACCATCTGCCGGAAAACCTGAGACGCCAGTAGCAACAAAGCCTGAGGCTGATATGAACGAAGAAGCTGATGTTAGTGTCAACAATCCAGCTGATGTTATGGCTAATGTTAACAATCCAGCTGATGCCATGGCTGATGTAAATCCAGGTGATGAAACTGGTGTACCTAAACCAGTCGCTATCCCAGAAATGAATCCGTACGGTGTCAGAATTCCCAGAAGCCCCTATGGTGGCTATCCTTATGGAAATGGATATGGACATGGTAATTGAAGCCAAACCTGCACCAGCACCATCTGCCGGGAAACCTGAGACGCCAGTAGCAACAAAGCCTGAGACTGATATGAACGAAGAAGCTGATGTTAGTGTCAACAATCCAGCTGATGTTATGGCTAATGTCAACAATCCAGCTGATGTTATGGCTAATGTTAACAATCCAGCTGATGCCATGGCTGATGTAAATCCAGGTGATGAAACTGGTGTACTTTTCTTCTTCTACCTCTTCTATTTCCATGAAAACAAATTTTTGTCACTGTTCTTCGTCTTTATCTTCTTCTTCTCATAGTCCGTCCTTCCTTTATTATTACGATAGTAATAAAAAGGTATAAGGGACGGACTATTGTATTCGCTTCGGTGTCTGTCATTCTTTTCTATCTATTCAAAAGCGACTTTCTGTCACTCTTCTTATTCTTCTTTTCCTCTTTATTTTTCTTCGGCTATCCCAGAAATGAATCCGTACGTTGTCAGAATTCCCAGAAGCCCCTATGGTGGCTATCCTTATGGAAATGGATATGGACATGGTAATGGATATGGATATGGCCATGGTAATGGATACGGATATGGCCATCACAATGGATATGGCAACAGGTACGGGCATAGAGGACAATATGGCAACAGGTATGGATATCACAATGGTTAGACTAGGGTCTTTAATCTTGCGTTAAAATGTTTGTTAACCTATGGCAATGGTCGGGGATTACACCCGAAGAGTCTCCGAGTATGTTACCTCCTGATTGAATATTCAATAAATAGACACTTTATAAAAGTATTAAATTTTGTATCTATTACTTTAGCATTACTATGATACCTAATTATTGTATCCAATTAATTAAATTCCCTCATAAGGGCACTTTCCTCTTAGTTCCGAAGAGGCTCCGAGTATGCTATCTCCTGATTGAATATTCAATAAATAGACACTTTATAAAAGTATTGAATTTTGTATCTTTTATTTTAGCATTACTATAATTGTATCCAATTAATTGAATTGGGGAACCAAAAAACCAAAACGGGTCCCTCATTTTCATAAGGGCACTTTCCTCTTAGTACGAGTATAATGGCACCAAAAATTTCAATCTCTTACATAATTTATTACACTTTCTTTTCTTTCTTTTTTCCTTTCTTTCTTTATATCTTATCTCTTCGCCTATTATTTCAGAAAGTCTCTCCCTTCTTCCCCCTTTGCTGTCTTGGAATTTTCTTTGATTTCAATCTCTTACATAATTTAATACACTAACTTTCTTTTCTTTCTTTCTTTATATCTTATCTCTTCGCCTATTATTTCAGAAAGTCTCTCCCTTCTTCCCCCTTTGCTGTCTTGGAATTTTCTTTGAATACAAATTATGTTTTCGGCTGACGGCGCGCGGTGGCGGGGGTGGAACTTTTTAGTCTCTTCCTGCGAAGAACTTCCCAGGTTTTTGTTCTCTGTGTTTACTCGGTTTAGCTTCTATGCTTCCATTGTTTCAAACTTTTACCGTCTTAAGCTCTTTTCTCTTAACCGCGGATATGTCTGGGAAATGTTCGAAGTCTGCCTACTTAGGAAACTTGCAGGAAATGAAGTGTGCATCGTGAAATACGTCGAAATATGGAATCGGAGGTGGTTATGGGAGTGGCTTTGGAGTTGGAGGAGGCTTTGGTGTTGGAGGTGGTTATGGGAGTGGATATGGACAAGGAGGTGGTTTCGGATATGGACGTTAAAGGCCGAATGTGAATGTCACGAAAGATGGGAGGCCAGTGGAGGAGGATTTGTCGAATGGCCGGCCAATTTTCATTATGTATTAATATTTTGAGGCGTCGAAATTTGAACCTATTTTGTGGTGTACACATTGTACATGCTTGTGAAGTATTTTGTGGTGAAGTTCCTTGCAAAGTATTTTGTGGTGTAGTTTCTTATGAAGAATTATGTGGTGTACGTTTCTTGTGACTTATTTTGGGGTGTAAGTTTCTTATGAAGTATTTTGTGGTGTAGTTTCTTGCAAAGTATTTTGTGTTGTAAGTTTCTTATGAAGTATTTTGTGGTGTTTTTTCTTACAAAGTATTTTGTGGTGTAAGTTTCTTTAAAAATATTTTGAGATGCCTCTTCTTGGGTAGTTCTTTGTGGTTCATTTTTATGTTGTATTTGGTACTGTACTTTTAAAAGAAAATGTTAGGGCGCTTTCTAGGTTCAGGTTTCCGTCTCTTTTCTTATTTGATTTTTTTTTTTTTTGTTTCTCTCTCTCTCTCTCTCTCTCTCTCTTTCTCTCTCTCTCTCTCTCTCCATCTCTAATACCCTCTTTAATTTCATAAAAATAGGTAGTAGCAATAGGTAACTAACTACTTATGTACGTACCCATGTTCTTATGTACGTACCTATGTCCTTCTGTACGTAGGTACCTATGTACCTATGCACAGATAAAATATTTATTATTGATGGTTGGGAATTTTTAGGAGAAAAGAGAGAAAGAGAGAGAGAGGGAGAAAAAGAATTGAGAGAGACAGTAAATAAATGAAATTACTCAACTAGCATTTTACAAATTTAGCGACCATACCTAGAATCAAACCCGGGTCTTTCACATGCAAGGCGAGTGCAGTGAGCATTAGAAAGATCAGACCGTATTTTGGCTGTTTACACCTGATTTTTTTTTATTTTTTATTATTATTATTATTTTTTTTTTGCCCCGGATGGGAATCACTGACCTAGATTGGCAACACTGACCTAAGTGAATACTGTTAATAGCTACTTTAGCCAGCCTAGCTAGCTTAGTTGGTAGTGCGTCTGCCTTGTAAGCGCTAGGCCGCGGGTTCGATTCCCACCCGGGGTGGACCCTGATGGGATAATGTTCGTTCTCGGAACGGCTGGCTTTCCTCCTATCCTGTCTTCCTTCTCTCTTCGATTTCGGGACGATAAGACTAAGAAAAAAAAAAGTGCTAGGGTGCCTCAAGTTAGGGTGGAAGAACTCTATTATTGGGTTACTTCCCCTGATTTAGGTTGGAATGCTATTTTTGTTGTTCAATTAAAGAGTTCCGGAACCCAGTCACTCGATTGGATTTCCGGCACCCTAGCTTTTTTCTCAGTGCAAAAAGGAGTTTTGAAAAGGGACACTCTGACTTTCTTGGGGTTTGGATTCTTATGACGCTTTAGAAAACGGATTCTTATGAATAATAATAATAAAATCCTGGATACGGCCCTGTTCTATGCCACTGTATTCTTCATTCTATTCCATTTCTCTATTCTATGTTCAATTCTATTCTATTCTATTCTATTCTGTATTCAGCCCCTTTTTTACGTTCTATCGATATATTGTGTGTGGCTTTAATGTATGCGAGAGAGAGAGAGAGAGAGAGAGAGAGAGAGAGAGAGAGAGAGAGAGAGAGAGAGAGAGAGAGAGAGAGGATAGAGGGAGGAAAGGAGAGAGAGGGAAAATGAGGGAGAGAGAGAAAGGGAGGGATAGTGAGAGAGAGAGAGAGCGACGAGAAAGGGGAAAGAAAAGGAAAAATGTATGCCAGTAAGAGAGAGAGAAAGCGAGGAAGAGAGAGAGAAGGGGAGGGAAAGAGAGCGCAAGCAAGAGAAAGAGGGAAAGGCTTGTATGTTTGGAAAACAATTAATTTTATTTGACTAGGACATTATACACTGTCCAATCTATATACAGGGTGTCCACGAATGTGATCAATCTCATCGGATTTTCCTGTTTTTTTTTTTTTTTTTTTTTTTTTTTTTTTTGGGGTCTCTTCGAAAAGAAGGGCAGCATAGGAGGAAGCCAGCCGCTTCCAAAACAAACTTAAACTGTTTAGGATAAAATTCGTCCCAGGCGGGAAATGAATCCAAGCCCTAGCCTTTACAAGCCAGGCGAGCTACCCTCCAAGCTAACCGGGCTAAATTCTCGAGTTTCTATTTTCTTTTTTTATTTACACAATTGAAGGAGTTTTAACAATAAAGTCCTACCTCTTCTATTTTCTAATAAATCGTACCTAAATCACAATGAAAATAAATATTTGTATGAACGCCGGGTAATAGATGTACTTATGCAATGTGCTTATCATCACTCCCTTCCAAGCTATGAAGTATGAACTTTGAAGGTATCTAGGATAGCTATAGCTAGTGGCTATATGACTCAGACTAAGGTGAACAATTGAACTCCGATGATTATGATGAGTTGGCACACCCTGTATATTGAACTAGCAGACCATTACCACATTAGTAAAATAAATGGGACGAGACAGACAGGGAAGGAAGGAAGGGAGAGAGAGAGAGGGAGGAAGAGAGGAGGGAGGGAGGAAGAGAGAGAGAGAGGAAGAAAAGAAGGGAGGGGCATAGGCATAGAGCTGTCATATTAATGTTAAAACACAATGGCCTATATTTCTTCCTCTCTCTCTCTCTCTCTCTCTCTCTCTCTCTCAATTCGCTCCGAAGCCCTTGAAATATTTGCAGTTGAAAAACGAGTGCAAATCTTTGTCGATGGTGGGATTTGAACTCTGAACCTTCTGCATGGCAATCAAGCGAAATATTTGCAATTGAAAAACGAGTGCAAATCTTTGTCGATGGTGGGATTTGAACCCTGAACCTTCTGCACGGCAATCAAGCGCGTTACCACAGGCCTAACCGTTCTCCATATCATTTCCAGGTGAATTAGTAACAAATTGTTTCAAGAATCGGTACACCCTACAAGCGTCCACATTTCAGATGGCCATCCTTCTCCAGTACAACTTGAGTGAAAGTTGGACCATAGCGCAACTTAGCGAGTCTACTCAGATCAAACCCGACTTTCTAATACAAGTGGTGAGTCACATTAGATACTTTCTTTCCTTTCGGAAACCGAAAGGATTTCCCCTCTTCTGAAGCTCCTTATTTCAAGGAATTTTTTTTTTTTTTTTGTTTTTAAAAGATGAGTGTTTCACCGCTGTTTTTATTTCGTAGCAATGAAACAACTGCTACATTGGACGCATGTGGTCTGTGTCGTAGCATGCCCATCCCGTAGTATGCCTCTCATCAGATGGGCGAGAAGAGGCACAATACTCCCCATTTAGGTGCTGGGTCAACACGAGAACACCAGAAAGTAACCCGTTGAAATATTTGCAACCGAAGATATTTGTAAGTTCCTATTGCGGTGCCGGGTCAATACGAGAACATCAGAAAGTAACCCGTTGAAATATTTTTGCAATCGAAAAACGAGTACAACTTTTTGTCGATGGTGGGATTTGAAACCGGGACCTTCTGCGTGGCAAGCAAGCGCGTTACCACTGGACCAACCGTGCCCCCAGTATGTAGTGGTAACATGTTTATTGTCCTGTCCGCCATATTGGAATTATTGGACCATTGATTTCTTGTCTACAGGATGACCTAACTCTCACTTCCCTTCCTTCTCTCTCTCCCTATCTTTCTCTTTCTTCCTTTCCCTCTCTCTCTTTTTCTCCCACCTCTATTTCTCCTTCCTCCAATCTCTCTTTCTCCATCCCTCTCTTTCTACTTTCTCCCACCTCTACATATTTCTGCTTCTCTCTCTCTCTCCCTTCCCCTCCCTATCTTTCTCTCTCTCCCTTCCCCCCCCCCCATCCTCTCTTTGTCTATCTCCTTCTCTCTCTCTCTCTCGTTCTTACTAATTGACACATCATAGGCTTTAGGATTACAAATAGATAATAATAGGTAGGTAATCATAATAGGTAAGTATTGGGACTTATGGTCATTCATCACAAATTACTGCAAATGGAAGGATTTCATACATCAATGTAAGTAGAATAGAATATACGAGAGCTGTATATCTCGTTGAAATTGTACTTCTAGGAAGAGACTTCAGCCCCGAAGTCCAAGGTGCAAAATTTTCGTATTGACAACTCTTGGGCATACCCGTCTGTACCTTCGTGGCATGGTTTTTTTTTATTTATTTTTTTTTTATTTTAGAAGGTTCCATTTATTAGTTTTTCACCTAACAGTTTAACTCCATACAGAAAAAGCCCAATCTGAGGTTTAGGTGTAGGGGCTAAACAGCCCTAAAGGATTGGTTAAGCTTCTAAGAACGACATAACAGTGGAATTTCCACTGTTGGAATAATCAAGATCGTAGCCAGGAGAGGCGCGGCGAAAGCACGTGGACTAGGAACACACTAACATCACGTCACGTAACGTCACAGAAAGATGTTGTTCTGCCTTCCTTATCTCTTCGCTTTCGGAATAATAAGACCTTAACACTTCAGTTCCCTCTGACCTTGGTATTCATTCGCATGCACGAAAATTTCGTACGGAAAATTCGCACGCATCTTGTCCAGTGTAACCGCAGCCTTTTTATCTCTTCGCTCTCGGGTCCCTCTGTCAAACCTCTTGGAAAAATTATTTTCTTCTTATTAAGACATGGACCACCCCGATTTTTATTGCTTTCGAGGGTTTTCATTTCTATGTCTTTATTTTTATTTTTTTTTGGGAGAGGAAGACTTGAGAAAAATGATATAAAATGAAAAACTGTGGAGAAAGAGAAGACAATGAACAAGAATAGATATAGAAGAGAGAGAGAGAGATTAAGACTTGAGAAAAATGATATAAAATGAAAAACTGTGGAGAAAGAGAAGACAATGAACAAGAATAGATATAGAAGAGAGAGAGAGAGAGAGAGAGAGAGAGAGAGAGAGAGAGAGAGAGAGAGAGAGAGAGAGAGAGAGAGAGAGATACCTACTCGTAGGAAGATAAATGTAGGAAGTAGGTAAAAATGCTATATTTTCCCTATATTACCTACAATATTTATTGGAGGTACACAATTTATTGTAGGTGTGGGAAGGTACCTACACAGCGGATTCAGCAGAATGAAGAAAGTAAAAATGGGTTTTTCATAGCGAATAGCTTCCTAGTGATATGACCCAAAAGTCTAAAAAAAAAAAAAAAAAAAAAAAAAAAACCACCACAAAAGGTGTGTTTTTTCATCGCATTGAAAAGCTAAAAAAAAAAAAAAAAAAAAAAAACCCGACCCAAAGTTGTGACTTTCGTCAGCATTGAATAGCTCGTCCCTCAAGGGGATTCAGCTAAAAATAGATTTTTGATTTACATTAAGTACACAGGTAAATATGTAGTTAGATGGACCCGATGATCCAGTCTAGTTGGCTTGGAATGTAGCGCGTCGCGGTTCGTTCTCGGAACGGCTGACTTTCATCCTGTCTTTCTTAGCGGTCAAACTTTCTTGACTTGGCGGGGCGGAGCGCTACCGCTCTCCTTAACTCTTCGATTTCAGGACGGTAAGACCTCAGCAGTTACAGTTCCCTCTGTCAAATCTCTTAAAAAGTAAAATAATCTTCTTCTTCTTCTCCTTTTTCGCATATTTGGCGTTTTTCGTCATCTTCTCAATCAGCCCTAGCTAGGGTGATTGCTTTGGGCTGACATTGGGTTTTACCTACAAATTTTACGAGCTGATGCCCTTCGCACTCACCCTTGACTATATCTATCTTTAGCAAGGAAAATTCAGGCTTATATACTCCCTGTTTATGTCAACCAGCCAGACAATAAAATAATATAATAATAAAAATTCGGTCAATGTGATTTCTCAATATTCAATAAAAATTCCAATTCAAAATTCTATTCTATTCTTACCTGTGTTGGTTCCGTGAAGCATAGTGCTGTTGGCATTGGCGTTTCCTCCGCTGTGAGAGTTGTTGTTGCTTATGTTGAACGAATTGAAAAAGTTGACAGCACTGGACGTAAACTTAGTTCTCTTAAACACCCAAAACATGGTGGCAGCTTTGAACATGCAAAAAACACCGAAAGCTTATTTACAACTATTCCTGGAACTAACACAACACCCAAAGCTGTACTACAAACTTGTCGTGGGAGAAAAAAACACCGAAAGCTTTATAACTGTTCGTGGGAGGGAGAAACTTTTCCTGTGATTAAATCGTCAAAAAGTACAGCTTTTTTGAACTTTGAGGTTTTTATTTATAGAATGCTACCTAGGTAATTATAAAATTGTTATACTGTTTCAAGTACATAGGTATACATACATAAGACCTTGTTTAGGCTGTGAAAGGAAAGGGACCCTTTAGTCTCATTCTAGTAGTGTTAATAGGGTAGTATGTTTTTTTGAAAAACCAGAGTAAACAACTACTTAGTCCATGAGTCAGAACATAACTACTGAGTCATTCGTTCACTGAATTAGGTAAATTTTAATCCAAATACATATTAAATCAACCGATCAGATTGCTTAACCTTGAAATTTTAAATAAACAAACTTTATTGGGTTGTGGTTTCGGCCCTAGAGTGTAGCCATTTTTTTTATGTACATGGAAATTGTGGTTGGAAAATTTTAAAGGGCCAAAATCTTGAAAAACTTTGATCTTTCTTTCTCTCTCTCTCTCTCTCTCTCTCTCTCTCTCTCTCTCTCTCTCTCTCTCTCTTTCTTTTTTCTATTTAAAGAAGGCTTCGTTTTGCCCGAAAAATTTGAGGCTAAAATCTCGAAGAAAAGAAGAAGAAGAAGAAGAAGAAGAAGAAGAAGAAGAAAAAAAAAATGTGAGAAAAACCGCCGAGTTTTACTCCCCTTTCGTTAATAATTGAAAGGCTTTGAGGGCTTTTTTCCAAGGAAAATAAGAGTCGAAGCTTCATTATTCCAATTAATTCTTCAGTCGGCAAGTTTCAAGCTTTCTATTTGTCTGATGAAGAGCGTGAACATTTCAGTATTACTATTTGTTAGAGGAGGAGAACTATCGATAGTCGGCGCCATCGATAGTTATCGATATTTTTCAAAAAAACTATCGATAACTATCGATAGTTTTCCGAGGAGAAGAAGAAGGAGAAGAAGAAGAAGAAGGAGGAGGAGGGATGAGAAGAAGAAGGAGGAGGGATGAGAAGAAGAAGGAGGAGAAGCAGAAGAAGAAAGAGGGGGAGAAGGAGCAGGAAGACTGACTAGCAGGAGGAGAGGGAAGAGGAGGAAAATTAGGAAGAAGACAATATAGAAGGAGGGGAGAAAGAGGGGAAAGAGAGAGAGAGAGAGAAAGAGGGGAAAGAGAGAAAGAGAGAGAGAGAGAGAGAGAAAAAACAGAAGGGAACAAAAAGAAGTAGATGAAGAAAAGAGACTGAAATCTGACATGTAGAGATGAGGAGAGAGAGAGAGAGAGAGAGAGAGAGAGAGAGAGAAAAAACAGAAGGGAACAAAAAGAAGTAGATGAAGAAAAGAGACTGAAATCTGACATGTAGAGATGAGTTTATCTTTCTCTTTATCTCTCTCTCTATCTCTCTCTGTCTGTCTGTCTGTCTGTCTCTCTCTCTCTCTTTATCTATCTATTTCTTTATATCTCTCTCTTACTGTCCTTTTTTGTCCATCTGTTAATATTTCTCACTCTCACTTCATGTTCTATTATTTTCTTAATTTTCTCTTTCTTTCTTTCTATCTCTCTCTCTCTCCCTCTCTCTCTCTCTCTCTCTCTCTCTCTCTCTCTCTCTCTCTCTCTCTTTATTTTGCCGTACAAAAGAGAAAAGCCATAAATATGTTTTTATTTTTTCAATATAAAACGTCAGATAAGTATAATGTATTGTGTTATTAAACATTTCACCTGAAGGTAAAGGAGGTGATGCTTATAGGTACAGGGTTTTAATGGAATTCTAAGCGCTAGGTTGCTGGTTCGATCCTCGCCCAGTTCGATTGACTGAGTAGTTCTCTGAAAAGAGTAGTTCCTTTTTATAACTTACTCACTCACTCTTTACACCGTGCGCTTGCCTTCTCAGCGCTAGGACGGTCGCAGCGAATTTCCACCCGCTTTATCCTATACGGGTAAGTTTTGTTTTTGGAACGGCTGGCTTTCTCCTATCCTCCTATGAACGGCCATGCCTTAAGGATTTACGCGCCAGCCTAGTTAGCTTAGTTGGTAACTTGGTAGTGCGTCTGCCCTGTAAGCGCTAGGCCGTGGGTTCGATTCCCGCCCGGGGCGGATTTTATCCTGATGGGATAATGTTCGTTCTCGGAACGGCTGGCTTTCTCCTATCTGGTTCGATTCCCGCCCGGGGCGGATTTTATCCTGATGGGATAATGTTCGTTCTCGGAACGGCTGGCTTTCTCCTATCCCTCTCTTCCTTCTCTCTTCGATTTCGGGACGATAAGACCATAGCAGTTACAGTTCCCTCTGTTAAACCTCTTTAAAAAAATTCCTTCTCT
The DNA here is from genome assembly GCF_000475195.1 of Diaphorina citri. NCBI lineage: Eukaryota > Metazoa > Arthropoda > Insecta > Hemiptera > Psyllidae > Diaphorina > Diaphorina citri. Next base: position 28,094 of record NW_007378703.1, read on the forward strand.
CTTGATTTCGGGACGATAAGACCATAGCAGTTACAGTTCCCTCTAAAAAAAAAAAAAACTCTCTCTTCGCTTTCGAGACGATAAGACCTCAGCAGTTACAGTTCCCTCTATGAAACCTCTTAAAAAAGTATTGAATGTCCTCTTTAGAACTACTTACTAGTAAAAATTGAGTTTCTCTCTTGACCACTACACCTACCTCGGTGGTGTAGTGGTCAAGACGCTCGCCTGGTAAACAGGAGGGCGTGGGTTCAATCCCAGCCGAGGTATAGAATTTTATCCTCAATATAATTTGATAATTTGACCACAATAATAGTAGTAGCCTACTGCTGGAGTAAAGGGACTTTTCAGTCCTATGCGAGCAATATAAATAAGCACTATTATTATTAGATCTCACTTAGGTTAAGCTCCGTTGAGTAAGGTGAAAAATCAAATAGGCGCTCGCAACAAGTCTACAATATTAGTTAGGTAGGTACCTACATCAGAGAAATCAGTTTCGTCAGAAGTATGTACCTAAAACTATTGATTAAACATTTCTTTTTTTTCCAAGAGCAATTTTTCAGGGTGGTAGGTACATCGTGTAAGTCACGAGATGTGCATACAGGGTGACCAAGTTAGATCTTACTTTATTTTACTTTCCGTGTTCGCTTTGGCCATCAACGATCATGTCAGATACTCCTCTTCCAATACTCTGCAACGTTAATCGCCGCATCCTTTGCTAGCAGCAGGTCTTTTTTATTGCAGCTAGCACCTAACATGATCTTTTATACCAAGGACCAAGTTAGAGCGTTGTAAAATTACATGAAAATCTTGAAATGCTTTAGGGTATAGAATTCATAGGTAGGTATATGCCTTTCTTTTGAACTAACCCTGTATTTAACCTTACACTTGAAACGTACAGACAAAGGTACTTGCTATTAGGCATGCTATCAGGAAGAGAGAGGGAGAGAGAGAAAGAGATAGAGGAAGATAGAGAGAGGAAGAGAGAGAGAGAGAGAGAGAGAGATATTGTTATACCATCCCGTACTAGGAACGAGTTAAGTTTAGATTAAAGCACCTAACTTGAAAGGTTCTATTCACGAAGGGCAAAAAGAGTGAGTGAGTTAAAAAAAGAACTACTCTTGAACTACTGAGTCAATGAGTCAGATCCTAGAATTTGACCATCAAGACCTTATTTAGACTGCTGGGTAAAGGTACTTTTCAGTCTCATCCTATAGCAGTATAAATGAGGTATATTCTACTTATCCTAAACATGCACAGATTATACAGGGTGCCACAAGTTAGGGTGAGAGAACTCTATTATTGGTTTACTTCCCCTGATTTAGGGTGTTG
>NW_007378703.1:30010-33002 GCF_000475195.1 Diaphorina citri
AAAAAAAAAAAAAAAAAAAAAAAAAAAAATGGTGGAAGAACTCTATTATTGGGTTACTTCCCCTGATTTAGGCTGTTGGAATGCTATATTTTACTGTCGAGCTTCCCGATATAGAGTTCAATATTAGAGTGCCGGAACCCAGTCACCCGATCGGGCTGCCGGCTCCCTAGTTTTTTTTTCTCAGTGTAACCTTGTTAGCTTCGAGGGTACGGCGCCTGCCTTGTAAACGCTAGGTCGTGGGTTCGATTCCCGCCCGGGGTGAAATTTGTCATAAACAGATAAGGTTCGTTTTCGTTCTCGGAACGGCCGGCTTTTTACTCCTCTTTTCGATTTCGGGGTTATAAGACCTCTGTTCTTACAGTTCCCTCTATCGAATGCCTACTCTAAAAAAAAAAACTACCTACCTATTCTATTTTAGATTTTTTTCATTCACCTTGTATAAAATTTGATTTTCCTCGAGTTTCTCTCTCTATTTTCCTCAATATTTTCCTACTTCACTATTTTTGTATTTTGTTTCATAGGGTTAGGCAAATCGAATTCTCTCTCTCCGTTTACCTATTACTCTCTTCTTCTTACACTATCACTGTCTTCCTCTCAGTCTTTCTTTCCCTCTCTCTCTCTCTCTCTCTCTCTCAGCCTTTCTTTCCCTCTCTCTCTCTCTCTCTCTCTCTCTCTTATACATCATCTCTCTTTCTTTTTTCACTCATCTCTACATGTCAGATTTCAGTCTCTTTTCTTCATCTACTTCTTTTTGTTCCCTTCTGTTTTTTCTCTCTCTCTCTCTCTCTCTCTCTCTCTCTTTGTAAGAAGGCTGACTTAAAACAGTTAAAATTCGTTTATTCGCCACTGAAGAGTCCGCACGAAAGAAGGGGAAGGGTAAAAGGGCAGAGGAGAATTCGACACAAGAAATACACAAGAAAAACCTCAGAGGACAACAAAGGAGCACTTTTGCTTGTTGGACGTTTTCGTCAGTCTCTTTTCTTCATCTACTTCTTTTTGTTCCCTTCTGTTTTTTTTTCTCTCTCTCTCTTTTCCCTCTTTCTCCCCTCCTTCCTCCCCTCCTTCCTCCTTCTATATTGTCTTCTTCCTAATTTTCCTCCTCTTCCCTCTCCTCCTGCTAGTCAGTCTTCCTGCTCCTTCTCCCCCTCTTTCTTCTTCTTCTGCTTCTCCTCCTTCTTCTTCTCATCCCTCCTTCTTCTTCTTCTCATCCCTCCTCCTTCTTCTTCTCCTTCTTCCTCCTTTCTTCTCCTTCTCCTCCTCCATCTCCTGTTATCCTGAATTTTGATATAATTAATTATTCAAAAGTTTTTCCTTTGTGTAACATATCACACTCGCGCCACAAAAAAAGGGAGGAAAAAATATCCAAGGATTTTCTTTTGTGTAAATATCTCGGAGACTGTGATATTATGATCTTTTATTTTCATGGTATTATGGTAATTTATTACATTTTTTTTTTTTTTTTTTTTTAATCCCTTTCTTTCTCTCTCTCTCTTCCTCTCTCCCTTTCTTTCTCTCTCTTTCCTCTTCTCAAAATTTATCATTTTCTTTCTCTTCCTTTTCGTCTTTCTCTCTGCCTCTCTCCCTCTCTCCCACTTTCTTTCCCTTTCTTTCTCTCTCTCTCTCTCTCTCTCTCTCTCCCATACCTTCTCTTTCTCAATATCTTACGGTCAAATTGTTCGATAAATCATTCGTTTGGTCGTGTGGACATGTCTTGTACTTCCTTTCAAATATACGAGACCTTGTTTGGACTGTTTGGGGTGAAGGGACTTTTCAGTCCCGATTTCAGTAGTTTAAGCTTTTCATATTTATGAACATACCGACGTTGTACATATACATACCTTCATGTTGAATACTATGTACAGGTGACCCTCGATATAACGAAGTCCAAAGGAAATGTTCAAAATTTCGTTATATCGAGGTTAAAATCATAACTATTTCGTTATATCGATTTACTTCTCTATACTGAGGTTTTTGCCTCTGAAGGGAAGGGAAATCAACTTTTCTTCGTTATTTCGAGGTTCCACTGTACTACATACATAATTATGTAGGTACAATAAAATTGAAAAAATGTAATAAATTACCATAATACCTACCATGAAAATAAAAGATCATAATATCACAGTATCCAACCCTGTTCCGAGATATTTACACAAAAGAAAATCCTGGGATATTTTTTCCTCCCTTTTTTGTGGCGCGAGTGTGATATGTTACACAAAGGAAAAACTTTTGAATAATTAATTATATCAAAATTCAGGATAACAGGAGATGGAGGAGGAGGAGAAGAAGAAGAAGGAGGGATGAGAAGAAGAAGGAGGAGGAGGGATGAGAAGAAGAAGGAGGAGGAGGGATGAGAAGAAGAAGGAGAAGAAGAAGGAGGAGGAGGGATGAGAAGAAGAAGGAGAAAGTTGATTTCCCTTCCCTTCAGAGGCAAAAACCTCAGTATAGAGAAGTAAATCCGGTATAATTTAGCGTCCACAGAGGATTTCTCGGGACGTATGGTCAGCCTAGTGTATAACGAAATAGTTATGATTTTAACCTCGATATAACGAAATTTTTAACATTTCCTTTGGACTTCGTTATATCGAGGGTCACCTGTACATAGTATTCAACATGAAGGTATGTATATGTACAACGTCGGTATGTTCATATTAAAAGCTTTAACTACTGAAATCGGGACTGAAAAGTCCCTTCACCCCAAACGGTCCAAACAAGGTCTCGTATATTTGAAAGGAAGTACAAGACATGTCCACACGATCAAACGAATGATTTATCAAACAATTTGACCGTAAGATATTGAGAAAGAGAAGGTATGGGAAAGAGAGAGAGAGAGAGAGAGGGAGAGAAAAAGAGAGAGAGAAAGACGAAAAGGAAGAGAAAGAAAATGAGAAATTTTGAGAAGAGGAGAGAGAGAGAAAGGGAGAGAGGGAGAGAGAGAGAGAGAGAGAGAGAGAGAGAGAGAGAGAGAGAGAGAGAGAGAGAGAGAGAGAGAGAG
>NW_007378703.1:33848-46348 GCF_000475195.1 Diaphorina citri
AATTTTTTTTTTTTTTTTTTTTAGTGTACACCCTATTATAAGGTGTAACAATATTATTGAATTAGGAAATGCTTCGTATTCGTACATTTTTGCCGATATCAATTTATGTATGCTTCGGGAGGGAACAATTTTCAAGGGAGAGGAATCTGGTGGGATTTTTACCCCGTGGGAAAAATACATATGTCCCTCTCCCATATTACTCGCATGATTACCACTATTGAGTACGTGGGAGGAGGGAGAAAGAGGTGGGAAAAAGCTAGAAATTTTAAGTAGATTCGGCTCATTTGTGCGAGCGTGTTTTATTTGATCTTGATATTTGCTTGATACGGCATTCTATTCATGAATACTTACACTGAGAAAAAACTAGGATGCCGGAAGTCTAATCGGGTGACTGGATTTCGGAACTCTAATATTGAACTCTGTATCGAGAAGCAGGAAATAATGTAACATTTCAACACCCTAAATCAGGGGAAGTAAACCAATAATAGAGTTCTCTCACCCTAACTTGTGGCACCCTGTATAATCTGTGCATGTTTAGGATAAGTAGAATATACCTCATTTATACTGCTATAGGATGAGACTGAAAAGTACCTTTACCCAGCAGTCTAAATAAGGTCTTGATGGTCAAATTCTAGGATCTGACTCATTGACTCAGTAGTTCAAGAGTAGTTCTTTTTTTAACTCACTCACTCTTTTTGCCCTTCGTGAATAGAACCTTTCAAGTTAGGTGCTTTAATCTAAACTTAACTCGTTCCTAGTACGGGATGGTATAACAATATCTCTCTCTCTCTCTCTCTCTCTCTTCCTCTCTCTATCTTCCTCTATCTCTTTCTCTCTCTCCCTCTCTCTTCCTGATAGCATGCCTAATAGCAAGTACCTTTGTCTGTACGTTTCAAGTGTAAGGTTAAATACAGGGTTAGTTCAAAAGAAAGGCATATACCTACCTATGAATTCTATACCCTAAAGCATTTCAAGATTTTCATGTAATTTTACAACGCTCTAACTTGGTCCTTGGTATAAAAGATCATGTTAGGTGCTAGCTGCAATAAAAAAGACCTGCTGCTAGCAAAGGATGCGGCGATTAACGTTGCAGAGTATTGGAAGAGGAGTATCTGACATGATCGTTGATGGTCAAAGCGAACACGGAAAGTAAAATAAAGTAAGATCTAACTTGGTCACCCTGTATGCACATCTCGTGACTTACACGATGTACCTACCACCCTGAAAAATTGCTCTTGGAAAAAAAAAGAAATGTTTAATCAATAGTTTTAGGTACATACTTCTGACGAAACTGATTTCTCTGATGTAGGTACCTACCTAACTAATATTGCCTACAAACCCGAAAAATTACTGCAAGAAACGTTTAACTCTTCAAAAGAAATAATCAAAAACTGTTGGTAAGTACAAGAGTGCCACTAAAAAGGAAGAAAAATGGAAAACCCGAAATTTTCGCGTATTTTTCCTTTGAAGAAAAAAGTTTTCCCGAAAAAACACGCGATGCTGTCGGGTGCGAAGGTTTTCCGTTACTGAGAGTCACATCGAAAGCGACAGCCCCTAATAGAGAAACATATCAAACCACACTAAAGGCTGGTGGTGAGAAGGGTTAGAGCGGGGTTAAAGAAGGGTCGGAGCAGGGTTAAAGCAGGGTTGGAGCGGGGTTAAACCAGGGTTAGAGAGGGGTTTCCCTTGTACCCGCCTGCAAAAACCCTCCTTTTACTCCCCCCTGTTTACCTTTGAAAACTGAAAGAGGCAGCAGGAAAAGTTTGGCCGTTTTTTGCAATTAAAAAAATCTGGTTTGAACATCACACAAGTTTCCTTTGTGTATTTGAATTCTGAACATTTTAATTCCGGAAAGAGAAATGTTTAATCAATAGTTTTAGGTACATACTTCTGACGAAACTGATTTCTCTGATGTAGGTACCTACCTAACTAATATTGTAGACTTGTTGCGAGCGCCTATTTGATTTTTCACCTTACTCAACGGAGCTTAACCTAAGTGAGATCTAATAATAATAGTGCTTATTTATATTGCTCGCATAGGACTGAAAAGTCCCTTTACTCCAGCAGTAGGCTACTACTATTATTGTGGTCAAAAAAAAGTGGAACATTTTCGAAATTTTTATTTTTTTTTATTTATTTATTTATTTTTTTTTTACTTTTTTTCGCAAATTTCTTGGTACTGAACTATTGATTGGTATTGGAAAGTAAAAAACAATAATGAACTCCGAGAGATTTTTACTAAGAAGCTAAGAACTCCTTGGGGAGGGAAAGGGGGAAAAGTAAGAAGAGGGGACGAAAATAGTAAGACTAAGGGAAGGGGAGAATTTTTGGTGTAAATTTACAGTGAAATGAGCGCGAGCTTCTGTCAAAAGGGAAAAAATACTCTGAAAACTGTGCAGAAAACTTTTGGAATAATAATTATGGATTAAGAGAATTTATTTTATTTCCGACTACCTCTATAGAGGTACTTGGTCTTTTCATTTTCTTCTTCTTTTTTTTTTTTCAAAGAGGTTTGACAGAAGGAACTGTAACTGCTATGGTCTTATCGTCCCGAAATCGAAGAGAGAAGGAAGACAGGATTTGTCGACAAAATGAAGCGTGTGGGCTGTTTCACAAGAAAGTTGAGTCTCTTTACCTAGGCTACGACTATTATTGTGGTCAAATTCTCAAATCTTTTTTTTTTTCGTTTCAGGCGCTCTAACTATGTTTTATGTATTTTGTTCAAATTCTCAAATCTTGAACAATATGTTGTGGGTAAAATTTCAAAGCAGAGCGCACCTCGAATCAGACGCTAGGCGGTAGGTAGCTAACATGAAAAGGGGTTTCGAACCCAGAACCAAGTTTAGTCAAAGTCTAGTCTAGTCTAGTACCAAATAAAAAGCCAAATAAATATTGATTTTACCTAATGAAATACCGAACACAAAAATATGGCTAACTTTCAATGACAAAAAAAAAAAAAAAAAAAAAAAAAAAAAAAATTCATCCTATCCTCTCTTCGATTTTGGGACAGTAAGACCTCCGTTGTTACAGTTCCCCTCTATCAAACCTTTTGTCCCCATTACATGAGGTCAGATAGACATGAACTACTGGAAAAGATCAATAGACCAATATATCATACAAGGGTTAAGTTCGAATTGTAATTAAATCCGGACTAACAAAACAAAAACTAGAAACAGACGTAATGAAATGGTAATGATTCTGAGAACAAAAGACCAGCCGAAACCATATGGCGAAGAAGAAAAGAGAAGTGTAATAAAGATTTGAATAGGAACTGTCTCTAATAGTAAAACAACAGTTGGAATTGATAAAATCTCAACAACAATGGGGAAAGAAGAAAGAAAATTGTGGAAACAGTAGGAAGGAGAAAGTTGGATTGCCCAAATCTTATGTTATCTAATTTCAAATAGCCCAAATCTTATGTTATCCATTGTAGAAAAATCACCGGATTTTCTAAAGCTGCAACAGCATTTTGCGCTAGGGCAGTTGCAGAAAAACGTCCGAAAATGGACCAAGATAAATAATTATTTATTCTACATGCTTCTGTAAACCTGAAACTAAGTCTCTTTCTTTTGTTCAAACTTTGTTCTTCTTAACGTTAACCTGACTGACGTTTTATCTTTTTATCTCATATCATCTTATCGTCTTTTCTCACATTTATCTCTCTCATTTTCTCTGATCTTATATGTTATTTTATCTCCATGTTTCAGGTGGCTAGGAGAGGCGCCAAACTCGGCATGCCGGCGCCCATGTTGATTCAACTCGAGCGAGAAATCGACCGCGAGATCGCAGCAGATAAGAAGAAACTCGGGTTCAGCGATAACGAATACTACGATGCCGATTTGGAAGACGATTTGAGCGATTCCGATGACGAAGCCCAGTATGGCCCCCTGCCCCAAATAGTTACCAATGATTTGAAGAGCTTAGATGAAATGGTAAGTGATCATTTTATCCGTAATATGAAAAGGTCAAATAAAATGGTGATGAATTGATTATTTATTATTAGCTACATATGCATGTATTCCTCGTATTCGTATGTAGCCGATAGTAGGGTACTTTTTTTTTAGGAAACATTAGTTTTCCCCGTTTAAATCTTTAAGCTTCAAACGTTTGTGCTTTGAAAATGGGTGAAAAAGTCAAATCATAGTCTCCACCAATGCCGCTACCTAGGAATATTTATATCTTTTTTTCAAAGAGGTTTGACAGAAGGAACTGTAACTGCTATGGTCTTATCGTCCCGAAATCGAAGAGAGAAGGCTGGCATTCTTCTTCTTCTTCTTTACCTAGTTCTTTCCAGCGAGCTTTGCAAGTTACGGAGAAAATAGGTAATATTTCCGGGAGTCAAACCCGGAACCCTTTAATGTGAGTCTGTGGCTTGGGTCTGAACCTCTTAACCATTTCTACCGTAACAGTTTTGCACAATGCACATTGCATATCTAAAAAAGTTTTCAGGCGTTCATACAAATTCATCATACAAGTTTGAACTGTCAACTATGTAGACCGGGGCGGATTTTATCCTAAACAGATGAGGTTCGTTCTTGGAACGTCTTTTTCCTATCCTATCATCGTGAACTACCTACTTCTCATTATTATAAGTACCAACATACAATAACAGATGTAGTAATGAGGACATACCTAAAGGAATTTTAATTGTGTTGAGCATAAATGCTTGTCACAAATGTCGTTCCCTACTTAATGCACTATGCTAAATTTTATGACTTGACTAGGACTCGAACCACCAACCTCCAGATCCGAAGTCCACGGCGCTAACCACTACACCACTGAGGTTGGTATAATGAGGACATACCTAATTAAAAGACAAGTATAAAAAAGTAGGTACACGTAGATAGTTAAACCTAAGTCATGACGTCATTGGTAGGCTGAAAAAAAAGAGGACATGATTATAGATACTTACAATAGATTGAGAAGGGAGGGTAAGAGAGGAACAGAGGGAGAGGGAGAATCCTCGACAAATGCTGATTGGATAATACTGTCAAGTATTATACTTAAAGTATGAATAGTTGAATACGTAGTTAAACCTAAGTCATGACGTCATTGGTAGGTTGAAAAAAAAGAGGACATGATTATAGATACTTACAATAGATTGAGAGAGATAGAGAGAAATAGAAAGAGGGAGAAGGAAGGGTAAGAGAGGAACAGAGGGAGAAGGAGAATCCTCGACAAATGCTGATTGGATAATACTGTTAAGTATTATACTTAAAGTATGAATAGTTGAATACTGTACTTAAAGTATGAATACATGCAAAGTATCTGGATGATAGAGAGAGAAGAGAATATGTATAGCATACTCATAAGTAGGTACCTTCTTATCTAGAATTCTCTTTCTCTCTCTATCTCTCTCCCTCTCCCACTATTTCGTTTTCTTCCACTATCGTACATTCTATTTCTCCCTCTTGTTATCTTTCCCTCTCCCTCTCTTTCAAATCCTCTATCTTCTCTCTCTCTCTCTTTCTTCTCTCTCTCTATGGTAAGATTTGCGCTAAGCTCTTCCATACATTTTCATCTGCTTTCTATTAGTGCTATCAAGTCAGAACTTCGGAACTAACAAGAACAAGAGAGAGAGAGAGTGAGAGAGAAACAGAGGGAGAGAGAGAGAAAGAGGTGGAGAAAACGAGATATAAAGTCAAGAAATAGGGGAAAGGAGAATAGGGGAAAGGAGAAAAGAAGATAATAAAGAAATGGAGAGAATAGGGGAAAGGAGAAAAGAAAAAGAAAGGGAGGAAGAAAAGAGGAGAAGAAGAAAGAAAGGGAGGAGGAGAAGAAGGGAAAGCGAAGTTGGAAAAGATAGTATCTTGGACTTTGTAAAAGCGATAGTGAGAGAATTGAGAGAATGTAAGAAGAAGGATGTAGGAAGAGAAAGGGTGAGGGAGGGAGAGAAGGATATTGATTTCTCCAACTTTCTAATTTGCCCAACCTAATAATAGGTCATGAAAATAATAATAAAATGAATTAATAATAAATTGCTTTAAATCATTTTCTAAGCTATACTCAAACCTAAAGGTACCTAAATGAAATTGTTGAAATGGGACCTGTCCCACGTCAAAACACTATAGCTATGTCGTTCTTTCTCTCTCTCTCTCTCTCTCTCTCTCTCTCTCTTGTTCAAAGTTCATATTTTTTATATTAATTCAAAAAAACCAAGCTAAAAAAAATGTTGAAAGCGGCGTATAAAATTCCAATATTAATATCCTTGAGAGAGAGAGAGAGAGAGAGAGAGAGAGAGAGAGAGAGAGAGAGAGAGAGAGAGAGAGAGAGAGAGAGAGAGGGAGAGAGAGCGAATGCATGTGATATTAAACTTGTGGAGTGAAATAAAAAAAAACTAGACAAAAAATAAAGCGAGAGAGAGAGAGATAAAAAAGAAAAAGGGACAGAGAGAGATAGAAAAAGGGAGAGAGAAATAATGGGTGGAAGGAAATGTTGAGTAAAAAGAGTGAGATTAATGTTTAGGAGGTAAAAAAGAGATGGGAGGTGAAAAGAAGAGGGAGGGAGAGAAAAATAGGAGAGGTAGATAAAAAAGAAAGGGAGAGGATAAAAAAAGAGAAAATGGTAAAAACACACACAGAGGGGGAGAGAGAGAGGGAGAGAGAGAGACTATGAAAAGAGAGGGAGATAAATAAAGAGTGAGGAGGAGAGAGAAGGAATAAAATAAAAAAAAGAGAGAGGAAGAGAAATAGAGATAGAGAGAGAGAGAGAGAGAGAGAGAGAGAGAGAGAGAGAGAGAGAGAGAGAGAGAGAGAGAGAGAGAGAGAGGAATTAAAAATAAATTGATGGAGAGAAGTATAAAGGGAGAGGAAAATAAAAAAGAGGGGGGAGAGAGAATTAAAAAAAAGAGGGAGGGGAGAATGAGATAAACAGAGAGAGAGCGGATTAAAAAAAGAGAGAAGAGAAAGAGATAATGGTTGTATTATTATTGCTACAGATTTAGGAGTTTGTGATATGACAACTTCTCCTCTCTCTCTCTCTCTCTCTCTCTCTCTCTCTATATCCCTATATCACTATATCTCTCTAGTTATGCCTACAAACCCGAAAAATTACTGCAAGAAATGTTTAACTCTTCAAAAGAAATAATCAAAAACCGTAGGTAAGTAGAAGAGTGCCACTAGAAAGGAAGAAAAATGGGAAACCCGAAATTTTCGCGTATTTTTCCTTTGAAGAAAAAAGTTTTCCCGAAAAAACACGCGATGCTGTCGGGTACAAAGGTTTTCCGTTACTGAGAGTCACATCGAAAGCGACAGCCCCTAATAGAGAAACATATCAAACCACACCAAACGCTGGTGGCGAGAAGGGTTGGAGTGGGGTTAAAGAAGGGTTGGAGCGGGGTAAAAGCAGGGTCGGAGCGGCGTTAAAGCAGGGTTAGAGCGGGGTTTCCCTTGTACCCGCCTGCAAAAACCCTCCTTTCACTCCCCCCTGTTTACCTTTGAAAACTTGAGAGAGGCAGCAGGAAAAGTTTGGTCGTTTTTTGCAATTAAAAAAATCTGGTTTGAACATCACACAAGTTTCCTTTGTGTATTTGAATTCTGAACATTTTAATTCCGGAAAGAAGAACAAAGTGGAACATTTTCGAAATTTTTGAAGATTTTTTTCCCCCCCGCAAATTTCATGGTACTGAAACTATTGGTATTGGAAAGTAAAAATGTAAAAAACAATAATAAACTCAAAGAGACTTTGACTAAGAACTCTCTGGGGAGGGAGATGGGGAAAAGTAAGAAGGGAGAATGAGAGGTGGAGAAGGAAAAGAGTGGAGGTGGAGTTGAGAATTTTGGTGCAAATTTACAGTGAAATGAGCGCGAGCTTCTGTCAAAGGGAAAAAATACTCTGAAAACTGTGCAGAAAACTTTGGGAATAATAATTATGGATTAAGAGAATTTATTTTATTTCCGACTACCTGGTCTTTTCTTTTTCTTCTTCTTCTTTACCTAGTTGTTTCCAGCGAGCTTTGCAAGTTACGGAGAAAATAGGTAATATTTCCGGGAGTTTGGTCCATTGACCGAAGGGTTGCAGATATGTGATTTACACATTGCATATCTAAAAAAAGTTTTCAGGCGTTCATACAAATTCATCATACAAGTTTGAACAGTCAACTATGTAGACCGGGGCGGATTTTATCCTAAACAGATGAGGTTCGTTCTCGGAACGTCTTTTTCCTATCCTAGGTATCATCATGAACTACCTACTTCTCATTATTATAAGTACCAACATACAATAACAGATGTAGTAATGAGGACATACCTAAAGGAATTTTAATTGTGTATCCCTCCTCCTCCTTCTTCTTCTCCTTCTTCTTCTCATCCCTCCTCCTCCTTCTTCTTCTCCTTCTTCTTCTCTTCTTCTTCTTCTTCTTCTTCTTCTTCTTCTTCTCCTTCTTCTGCTTCTTCATTCGTTTCTGATTCCATTAGTGTGTTTATGTGACCTGTTGTTGGTGGTTTGCTCTTTGTCCTTTCTTTCCTATTCTCTCTTTCTTTTCCATGTAAGTCCCTCTAACGAAATTATGTAATGTAAAAGAAAGGTAATAGAAAAAAAAAGATCTTTGGAAAGTAGGTAACAAGAAGGTCAAGAATAGAAAAATGAAAATGGAAAAAAAAATACCTCCTTTGTTCTCGGAATTTTTTACCTCCAAGGTTTGAGTGCAACAAGTGGAATAAGAGGAAAAAAGATTGAATTTCATATGAACCTAACCTACTTACCTACCTGCATTTTTATTATTATGGCCTTTATTTGCTTATCCTTGTTCATACAAGAACGGCACACACTGCCCATCTATCCGGGAACAAACAATCTTCCTAAGGATATCTGGGTTGGAAATTTTGAGCAGCCGTAATTGACATTCGACTTGGAGTCAGCCGTCTTGAGGGCCATGTTGTCTTGGACTTTAGGGTAGCCTCTTGACGGAGAAAACGGATCTTGTGGCGCTGTAAGGGATTCTTAATAATTGTCATATAAGACTTTACACCAAACAGGAGCTATCGCCACACATTTGACAGCTGTTTACCCCTGCTATCCACGGTGGTGCCTCTTCAAAGGTACAATCGAAGTGTTGTCAAAAATGACAATATTTTATCTTTTTGTCGCATGACGGTGTTTCATCATTGTGTTCTCCTGCAATCCACCACCAATGAGATATACTCGCCCAAAAAATAAAAATAAAGACATAGAAATGAAAACCTTCGAAAGCAATAAAAATCGGGGTGGTCCATGTCTAAATAAGACGAAAATAATTTTTCCAAGAGGTTTGACAGAGGGACCCGAAAGCGAAGAGATAAAAAGGCTGCGCTTACACTGAACAAGATGCGTGCGAATTTTCCGTACGAAATTTTCGTGCATGCGAATGAATACCAAGGTACGCTGTTAGGGATTCTTAATTTTCATATAAGACTTTACACCAAACAGGAGCTATCTCCAACATTTGACAGTTGTTTACCCCTGCTATCCGCGGTAGTGCCTCTTCAAAGGTACAATCAAAGTGTTGTCAAAAATGACAATATTTTATCTTTTTGTCGCATGACGGTGTTTCATCATTGTGTTCTCCTTGATCCAGCAGCTACGTGGTGAAGGTACAGGTACCAAGGTCAGAGGGAACTGAACTGCTAAGGTCTTATTATTCCGAAAGCGAAGAGATAAAAAGGCTGCGCTTACACTGGACAAGATGCGTGCGAATTTCCCGTACGAAATTTTCGTGCATGCGAATGAATACCAAGGTCAGAGGGAACTGAACTGTTAAGGTCTTGTTATTCCGAAAGCGAAGAGATAAGGAAGGCAGAACAACGTCTTTCTGTGACGTTACGTGACGTGATGGTAGTGTGTTTCTAGTCCACGTGCTTTCGCCGCGCCTCTCCTGGCTACGATCTTGATTATTCCAACAGTGGAAATTCCACTGCTATGTCGTTCTTAGAAGCTTAACCCATCCTTTAGGCCCTAAAGGCCCTAAAGTTTAGGGCTATTTAGCCCCTACACCTAAACCTCAGAATGGGCTCTTTCTGTATGGAGTTAAACTGTTAGGGCATCCTGTAGACAAGAAATCAATGGTCCAATAATTCCAATATGGCGGACAGGACAATAAACATGTTACCACTACATACTGGTGGCACGCTGTTAAGGTCTTATTATTCCGAAAGCGAAGAGATAAGGAAGGCAGAACAACGTCTTTCTGTGACGTTACGTGACGTGATGGTAGTGTGTTTCTGGTCCACGTGCTTTCGCCGCGCCTCTCCTGGCTACGATCTTGATTATTCCAACAGTGGAAATTCCACTGTTATGTCGTTCTTAGAAGCTTAACCCATCCTTTAGGCCCTAAAGGCCCTAAAGTTTAGGGCTATTTAGCCCCTACACCTAAACCTCAGATGGCACGGCTGGTCCAGTGGTAACGCGCTTGCTTGCCATTTGTAAGTACTCGTTTTTCGATTGCAAATATTTCAACGGGTTACTTTCTGATGTTCTCGTGTTGACCCAGGATCTAACTGGGAAGTATTGTGTCTCTTCTCCCCCATCTGATGAGAGGCATACTACGGAATGGGCATGCTACGACACAGGCCACATGCGTCCAATGTAGCAGTTGTTTCATTGCTATGAAATAAAAACAGCGGTGAAAGGGTGGTCAAGTAGGACAATATTATGAACGAAAATTAGGAAAGGCATGGGGGAAAAAAATAAGTAAACCAAAAAACGAATAAAAAATAATACCTAATAAATAAAATCTTATATTATAAGAACAAGATCCATTCACTCATTCACATTTCACAGTTCACATTTCACATTTCATAGTTCACACACCGAGAAAGCCAGCCGTTCCGAGAACGAACCTTATCCCTTCAGGATAAAATCCACCCCGGGCGGGAATAGAACCTGCGGCCTAGCGCTTACAAGGCAAGACGGAGGTAGGTATATACTAAAAACAGTACAAACTGTTGATAAATATTTCATAATAATTAGAATTTAATCAACTGATAAGGATATATTTCGAGAATTGATAACAGAAATTCCGCGCTTATCAGTTCAAAATATTATTGTAGAATCACCTACGGATCAAAACAGTATTTTCTGACTTCACCATGAGAATTCTAGTGTACCTACCTAGTTTACCTATGTACCTTGGAAATCACAGTCGTTAAAGCAGTGCTTCAGCTTTCAGTCCAAATGAAAGCTTTTCCAAGCTAAATTCTCTTTTTTAAAATTTATTAAATTGTTTGTTATTTTTATTCAATTGTGTTTATCTTATCTCTTCAAAAGAATAACTATGTGAAGCGACAACAATGAAGAATTATTTACAGGTAAGTGATTTTAACTTGTGATTATTTAATATCTATTTCGATTGCAAACATTTGAACGGGTTACTTTCTGGTATAATAATAATAATAATAAGAATTCCTTTGATCAAATTTGCTCAAAAACTTTTCGAATAACTCGTAAACCTCCCAAATATCAGTCCTTGAATTTAAAGAAGAATAATCTCATGCCACTTACGCTCATACCGTCACAAGTCTGTCAGACAGTCAAGGTGTGGCGGAAAAAGCTTCTGACCTAGGTCTGTCAGACCGTCTGAGCGTGAGTGGTAATATCTTCTTCTTTTCTCTGCGCCTTTTCCCGTGTTCAGACGGAGTCGGCGTTTTTCGTCAGCCCTCAATCAGCCCTAACTAGGGTGATCGCTTTTGGGCTGACATTTGATTTTGGCTACAAAATTTTACGAGTGGATGCCCTTCGCACTCAATCTTTGCTATTTCTTTAGCAAGGGAAAGTGAGTGGTAACATATATATCTATCTTTAATTAATTTTCTGAATCTCCTTTCTTTTTCCAGTTGGTGACAGCAGATCCTGTTAAGACCAAGAGCGACACACCCTATTTCGAAGAGGACTTTAGCCGGAAATCCCAACTGACGAAATCCAAAAGGTCTTGTTCTTCTTCTTCTAATGCTTCTTTTATATTTCGCAGGGTAAGTCATAGAAAGTCGTGTTATGTTCAGTTTTTTTTTACCCCGCTGTGATTTTGAAGGGAACGTGTGTTCAAGTGACATGTACAAGTGGCTTCAATATTGAATCTAAAATAAACACTGTCCTAACCTACGTGATTTGGGATTATTGGGCAATGGTGCTTGAAATAAACACTAGCCTAGCCTAGCCTTTAGATAGGAAGGGAGTCTAAAATAAACACTGTCCTAACCTACGTGAATTGGGGAAACGCTAACCTAGCCGAGCCTTAAGTGGAAAGGGAGTCCAAAATAAACACTAGCCTAGCCTTTGAGTCCTTACGTGGTTTTTGGATTTTGAAAAAATAGCTTCTCGCGTGTATTGATTGTGTACATAATCTAGCCTGCAGAACTGAGATTTATTTACGAAGTCCTCCAAGTTAAACAAGTAGGTAACCCCACTCTAATTAGGTATTTATTTCAAGGCAAAGATTTGGAACTGGAGAAAACATGTCCTGAAATAGGAATAATATTGATATTGAGTAAACGGCTACTTTCCCTGTCGCGTATAATATCTCTAGTAGC
>NW_007378703.1:48848-73560 GCF_000475195.1 Diaphorina citri
AGCTATACCAGGGTCCAGGAGAATCTTGGGAATATCGTGGACACAGAAGATAACCAATGCTGAAGTGCTACGAAGAATGAAAAAAGAAACGGGACTAATAGTGGAAGTACGTATCGTCATGGTGATCGCCAACATCCCAAGCGGATCTTCACCTTAAAAAGAAGAAAAAGAATAATGGCTACGAAGAATGAAAAAAGAAGCGGGACTAATTTATAGTGGAAGTACGTATCGTCATGGTGATCGCCAACATCCCAAGCGGATCTTCACCTTAAAAAGAAGAATAAGAATAATGACTGCTGAAACCCTCCAAGAGAAATAATAATAATAGTGCTTATTTATACTGCTCGCACAGGACTGAAAAGTCCCTTTACTCCAGCAGTAGGCTACTACTATTATTATTTGTCCCGAGCGGGCATTGAACCCGTGACCTAGCGGTTACAATGTATACGCCACCTTCCAACTTTCAAGCGAACTAGGCTGACTCAAAATCTAGCTATACCAGGGTCCAGGAGAATCTTGGGAATATCGTGGACACAGAAGATAACCAATGCTGAAGTGCTACGAAGAATGAAAAAAGAAGCGGGACTAATAGTGGAAGTACGTATCGTCATGGTGATCGCCAACATCCCAAGCGGATCTTCACCTTAAAAAGAAGAAAAAGAAGGCTGACTTAAAACAGTTAAAACTCATTTATTCGCCACTGAAGAGTCCGCACAAAATAAGGTGAAGGGTAAAAGGGCAAACGAGAATTCGACACAAGAAATACACAAGAAAAACCTCAGAGGACAACAAAGGAGCACTTTTGCTTGTTGGACGTTTTCAAATATTCATTCCAAATACCCCCTCGTTCTCCCCCTTTGCTATTCTCTTGTGAACAATACAGTGTTTCTTTTAGAATAGGGTGACTTGGAACGGCTATGAATTTTACACTCAATGTACGAGTAAATACGAGTAGATGCTTTATTATTATTTAATAGGTACTTTATTTGTTCAACTTCACAAACAGTTTACCTGTATAAATTAAAAATAATATTAAAAGAGAAATTAAAAAGAAAACGTACAATTAAATCCGCCTTGGACATTCAGTAAGTGGGTATTATTTATTTATTTTAACAAAAAAAGAGCTTTTTTGTTTCCACCTTCGAGGCTGAGTGGTTACTTTTGTTCCCGAAGACTGACGTTGAAAGCACTGACTCTCGGGTGGGGTTGACAATTTTCTTTCAACAATTTTCCGTTTCCGGTTAGATATGAATGTAAATAATGTGCCTTGAAGTAATGGAAAAGCTGTTCCGAGGCACAATCCTTCTTGCGTATAAATTTGGACCTACTTGTCCTAGTGTATCTGTTTGCCCCATTCTGCGGTAGTTTTTACGTTCTAGTCTTTACAAGCCAGGCTTGGAGTCCAAGCTAACTAAGCTGGATTTTCGAGTTTCTATTTTCTAATCAATCGTACTTAAATCACAATGAAAATAAATATTTGTATGAACGCCGGGTAATAGGTGTACTTATGCAATGTGCTTATCATCACTCCGTTCGAAGCTATGAAGTATGAACTTCGAAGCTGGTGGCTATAAAATTAAATACCTAGGTATGCCTCAGACTTGAAGGTGAACAATTGAACTTCGATGATTATGATGAGTTGGGACACCCTGTATATTGAACTAGCAGACCATTACCACATTAGTAAAATAAACGGGACGCGACAGAGAGGAAAGGAAGGGAGAGAGAGGAAGAGAGGAGGGAGGAAGAGGGAGAGAGAGGAAGAGGAAGGAAGTGAGAGAGGGAAAGGAGAGGAAGAAAAAAAGGGAAGGGCATAGGCATAGAGGTGTCATATTAATGTTAAAACACAATGGCCTATATTTCTTCCTCTCTCTTTCTAGTCTCTCTTCCCTTCCTTCTCTCTCTCTCCCTATCTTTCTCTTTCTTCCTTTCCCTCTCTCTCTCTCTTTTTCTCCCACCTCTATTTCTCCTTCCTCCAATCTCTCTTTCTACTTTCTCCTACCTCTACATATTTCTGCTTCTCTCTCTCTCCCTTCCCCTCCCTATCTTTCTCTCTCTCCCTTCCCCCCCCCTATCTTTCTCTTTGTCTATCTCCTTCTCTCTCTCTCTCTCTCTCTCTCTCTCTCTCTCTCTCTCGTTCTTACTAATTGACACATCATAGGCTTTAGGATTACAAATAGATAATAATAGGTAGGTGTAGGATAATAATAGGTAGGACTTATGGTCATTCATCACTAATGACTGCAAATGGAAGGATTTCATACATCAATGTAAGTGGAATAGAATATACGAGAGCTGTATATCTCATTAAAATTGTATATACTTCTAGGAAGAGACTTCAGCCCCGAAGTCCAAGGTGCTTACACTTCAAAATTTTCGTATTGACAACTCTTGGGCATACCCGTCTGTACCTTCCTGGCATGGTGGTGGATTGCAGGAGAACACAATGATGAAACACCGTCATGCGACAAAAAGATAAAATATTGTCATTTTTGACAACACTTCGATTAAGGAAGAGAAAAGATGTGAAGGAAATTGAGAACAAGAAGGAATGAGGATAAGGAGCAGAGAGTTAGGGAGAGCGAATAAATAAAAAAAGACATGAGGGCCATTGAAAAAGACCTCCCCAGAAGTCACTTTATTATATCCTATGTTTGAAAAGCTGAAGAGAGATAAAAAAGCCATGTAGAAAGCACATATAAAGCAAGACATAAGGAAATAAAGTGCCTAATAAAACAAGGCACAGTTAAGTGGAAGAGAAGATATCTACAACCTAAGGCAAGCGGAAGAGATATGTATGTTTGAAAAGCTGAAGAGAGATAAAAAAGCCATGTAGAAAGCACATATAAAGCACGACATAAGGAAATAAAGTGCCTAATAAAACAAGGCACAGTTAAGTGGAAGAGAAGATATCTACAACCTAAGGCAAGCGGAAGAGATATGTGGAGAAGATATGTATGATCCACTAAGGAGTGGATGTGATGTCTGGAAGGGGGACGTTAAACTTGTCTGGATGGGGGACGTTAAACAGGGAGTAGACTAGCTTGGTCTGGCTAGGGGGCTATAAACAGGGAGTAGACCAGCTTAGTCTGGCTGGGAGACGTTAAACAGAGAGTAGACCAGCTTAGTCTGACTGGGTTACGTTAAACAGAGAGTGGAACAGCTTAGTCTGGCTGGGGGGACTTTAAATAGGGAGTAGACCAGCTTAGTCTGGCTGGGGGAGGGAGTAGACTAGCTTGGTCTGGCTAGGGGGCTATAAACAGGAAGTAGACCAGCTTAGTCTGGATGGGGGACGTTAAACAGGGAGTAGACCAGCTTAGTCTGGCTGGGTTACGTTAAACAGAGAGTGGAACAGCTTAGTCTGGCTGGGGGGACTTTAAATAGGGAGCAGACCAGCTTAGTCTGGCTGGGGGACTTTAAACAGTACACCAGCTTGAATATCCCTTGCTAAAGAAATAGCAGTTGAGTGCGAAGGGCATCCACTATTAAAATTTGTAGCCAAAACCAAATGTCAGCCCAAAGCAATCGCCTTAGTTACTTTAGTAAGGGCTGATTGAGAGGCTGACGAAAAACTTCGACCCCGTCTGTACAAAACAAAATCCAAAATTTGTATGAACGCCTGGAAACAAATGTAGTTACGCAATGTACTTATCACAAAGGAGACCTTGGAGGTAAAAAATTCCGAGAACAAAGGAGGTATTTTTTTTTCTTCCATTTTCATTTTTCTATTCTTGACCTTCTTGTTACCTACTTTCTGAGAAAAAAAAAAGATCTTTTTTTCTATTACCTTTCTTTTACATTACATAATTTCGTTAGAGGGACTTACATGGAAAAGAAAGAGAGAATAGGAAAGAAAGGACAAAGAGCAAACCACCAACAACATGTCACATAAACACACTAATGGAATCAGAAACGAATGAAGAAGGAGAAGAAGGAGAAGAAGAAGAAGAAAGAAGAAAAAGGAGATGAAAAAAAAGAAGAAATAAAGAAACACCGGAGGCGGAAAAAAGAAGAATAAGAGGAAGAGGAGGAGGAGGAGAAGAAGAATTTGGGACGGAGAGAGAGGAAAGAAAGGGAGGGAAGGAAAGAGAGAGAGAGAGAGAGAGAGAGATGGTTATTGGGAAAGGTTAACTTTAGGCCAAGGGGGTTATTTTGACCCATTTGCGGTAAAGAAGGGCAACTTTGGAACACGGGTCTTAGTGTGGTTATTGGGAAAGGGTAACTTTAGAACAAGAGGTTTGGGACGGAGAGAGAGGAAAGAAAGGGAGGGAAGGAAAGAGAGAGAGAGGTTATTGGGAAAGGGTAACTTTAGGCCAAGGAGGGTATTTTGACCCATTTGCGCTAAAGAAGGGTAACTTTGGAACACGGGTCTTAGTGTGGTTATTGGGAAAGGGTAACTTTAGAACAAGAGGCTTAATGTGGTAAGGGCATAAAGGAGGGTTTTCTGATACTAAAACCTGACCCTCTGGGATACCTACATCGTTATTACGGCCTAACGTATGAAATTTATTGACTTCGGTATAGGCCTTGTTTCCCTCTCTCCCTCTCTCTCTCTCTCTCTCTCTCTCTTTCTCTCTCTCTCTTTCTTTCTCTCCCTCTCCCTCCCTCTCTCTCTATCTTGTGTGTTGTGGTTTCATGAATTTTGATCCTGCCCCTAACCATGCTAGAGAGAGAGAGAGAGAGACAGAGAGGAAAGAGAGAGAGAATTCCCTTTATATGCTGAAAATGTACACGTACCAACTTTCATCCTAATTGTTCCGATTCTCGGAACAATTGTTTGAGAGTTGTGGTGAAACAATTATAGAAAGCCTAACAAACAGACATACCAACACAATCGTCTATTGAAAATTTGAATCCTTAGAATTTACAATACTTACCAGGCTAAATATAGTTACATATATTCTAAGGTAGCGTGTCTCTTTCTCTCCCTCTCCCTCCCCCTCCCTCCCTCTCTCTCTCTCTCTCTCTATCTTGTGTGTTGTGGTTTCATGAAGTTTGATCCTGCCCCTAACCATGCTAGAGAGAGAAAGAGAGAGAGAGAGTTCCCTTTATATGCTGAAAATGTACTCGCACCAACTTTCATCCTAATTGTTCCGAGCGGAACAATTATTTGAGAGTTGTGGTGAAACAATTAGAGAAAGCCTAACAAACAGACATACCAACCAAATGCACAATCGTCTATTGAAAATTTGAATCCTTAGAATTTACAATACTTACCAGGCTAAATATAGTTACATACATTCTAAGGTAGCGTGTCTGCCATGTAAGCGCTAGGTCGCGTTTTCGATTCCCGCCCGAGCCGGATTTTATCCCAAACAGATAAGGCTCGTTCTCGGAACGGCTGGCTTTCTCCTATCTTGTCTTAATTCTCTCTTCGCTTTCGGGATGATAACACCTTAGCAGTTACAGTTCCTTCTATCAAACCTCTAAAAACTTTCGACTTTCGATTAAATTTGCGGAATACGTATTTGAAAATTTTTCTAAGGCGGCCAATGGCGGCCAATTTTTGACCTCTATCAAAACTTTCAAAAATCATGATATTCACTTCGTTCGCTCAATTTTCGATGCTATAAGCAGATATTGCAAAATGGACGGCAAAAAATTCCTCACGTATGCAGGATAAAAATGTTGGAAATCTCGAATTTCCAAGTGAAAAAATAATGAGGAGACTGCAGAGATATTTTGCACCAGCATACTCTGGGCGATAGTACGTGAAGCCCTTTTTATCCTGTCATATTTGTACTATAGATAGGTCCTCTTTTTTCAAGTTTTGTCTCCTTTGTGATAAGTACATTGCGTAACTACATTTGTTTCCAGGCGTTCATACAAATTTTGGATTTTGTTTTGTACAGACGGGGTCGAAGTTTTTCGTCAGCCTCTCAATCAGCCCTTACTAAAGTAACTAAGGCGATTGCTTTGGGCTGACATTTGGTTTTGGCTACAAATTTTAATAGTGGATGCCCTTCGCACTCAACTGCTATTTCTTTAGCAAGGGATATTCAAGCTGGTGTACTGTTTAAAGTCCCCCAGCCAGACTAAGCTGGTCTGCTCCCTATTTAAAGTCCCCCCAGCCAGACTAAGCTGTTCCACTCTCTGTTTAACGTAACCCAGCCAGACTAAGCTGGTCTACTCCCTGTTTAACGTCCCCCATCCAGACTAAGCTGGTCTACTTCCTGTTTAACGTCCCCCAGCCAGACTAAGCTGGTCTACTCCCTGTTTAACGTCCCCCATCCAGACTAAGCTGGTCTACTTCCTGTTTAACGTCCCCCAGCCAGACTAAGCTGGTCTACTCCCTGTTTAACGTCCCCCATCCAGACTAAGCTGGTCTACTTCCTGTTTAACGTCCCCCAGCCAGACTAAGCTGGTCTACTCCCTGTTTAACGTCCCCCATCCAGACTAAGCTGGTCTACTTCCTGTTTATAGCCCCCTAGCCAGACCAAGCTAGTCTACTCCCTGTTTAACGTCCCCCTTCCAGACATCACATCCACTCCTTAGTGGATCATACATATCTTCTCCACATATCTCTTCCGCTTGCCTTAGGTTGTAGATATCTTCTCTTCCACTTAACTGTGCCTTGTTTTATTAGGCACTTTATTTCCTTATGTCTTGCTTTATATGTGCTTTCTACATGGCTTTTTTATCTCTCTTCAGCTTTTCAAACATAGGATATAATAAAGTGACTTCTGGGGAGGTCTTTTTCAATGGCCCTCATGTCTTTTTTTATTTATTCGCTCTCCCTAACTCTCTGCTCCTTATCCTCATTCCGTCTTGTTCTCAATTTCCTTCACATCTTTTCTCTTCCTCCCCTCCTCCTCCTGCTTCTCAAACTCTTTCTTCTCCTTCTTTTCCTCCTTCGACTCTTCTTTCTCAATCTATTCATCTATTGCTCCTCGAACTCTTCTTCGTCTTCTCTTCCTTCTTCATCTTCTTCTTCTCCTTCTGTTCTTCCCTCCTCTTTCTTCCTCTCCTCCTTCCTATTCTTTCTTCGTCGTCTTCTTCTTGTTCTCCTTCTTCTCCTTTTTCTTCTTCTCCTTCTTTTTCTTCTCTTCCTTCATCTTCTTCTTCTCCTTCTGTTCTTCCTTCCTCTTTCTTCCTCTCCTCCTTCCTATTCTTTCTTCGTCGTCTTCTTCTTGTTCTCCTTCTTCTCCTTTTTCTTCTTCTCCTTCTTTTTCTTTCCCTTGTTCTTCTTATTCTTCCACCCTTTCTCTTGTACTTTCTTTATTCTCTTCTCTTTTCACCCTTCTACATCTCAATATCTTCTGCCTCTCCTTTTTTTTCCTTTTCTTCTCCACCTCTTTCATTTCTTTCTTGTTATCAGCGTTTTTAATTAGGAAGTACCTAAAACGGTATGAGGTACTCTTCGCCTCTCATTTTCTACGTTTTTCTCTTTGTCAAGGGTATATTATTAATTAGAAGAAATATTCACTAGAATAAGCGCTTCATTATTGGAGAAAATGAAGAATAGGGGGAGAAGGAGGAGGACGAAGAAGAGGAAAGAGAAGAAAAAGAAAGAGGAAAAGAAGAATAAGAAGAGTGACAGAAAGTCGCTTTTGAATAGATAGAAAAGAATGACAGACACCGAAGCGAATACAATAGGGAAAGAGAAGAAAAATAAAGAGGAAAAGAAGAATAAGAAGAGTGACAGAAAGTCGCTTTTGAATAGATAGAAAAGAATGACAGACACCGAAGCGAATACAATAGCAGAATTAGATGTCCCTTCTCTGACAGTCTAGAAGAGAATACTTCTTATTTAGTGCAAGAAAAACGAGTCAGTTTAATACTTTTCAGTAAACTGCAGACACTTCAGTTTGTAAAGCAAAGACCGCACTCAGAAAAAAGTATCTACAGGACATCAATAGACACAATGGAAAATGCAATGAAGAGTAACTGAATATTGTAAAAAATAGTAAATTATACAGAGTGGAATAGTGGAATAGCATAGAATAAACAGTGTTTATGTGAGAGTACATTTTGCATTATTACTCGTATAATTGTCCACTGTTAAAAATATCAACCAGCCTAGTTCGCTTAGTTGGTAGTGCGTCTGCCTTGTAAGCGCTAGGCCGCGGGTTCGATTCCCGCCCGGGGCGGATTTTATCCTGCTGGGATAAAGTTCGTTCGCGGAACGGCTGGCTTTCTCCTATCCTGTCTTCCTTCTCTCTTCGATTTCGGGACGATAAGACCGTAGCAGTTACAGCTCCCTCTGTCAAACCTCTTAAAAAATAAAAATATCAAGCGTGCCGGGAGACGCGCGAACGTCAAGTGTTCGAATAAAATGTACATAGATTAGATTAGATGGCTTTTTTTTACTGTCCTGTACAACTACTAAGATTTTAACTAGGGAGGTTTCGTCCTCCATTCGGCAACAAACTTGCCACCTCACATGAAACTCACCCAGCCATCAGTAGGGTCAGGTAAAAACCAGCAGTACCCGATTGCCCAGATGGTCACCCATCCTGATACAAATCACACACAACGTTCCTTAACTTCAGTGAACCATATGAAACTGGTGCATTCACGATGCCTATCACCGCAAAGACGCTTTAGAAAACGCTCATAAACTGAGGTTTTCTGGAAGCCTTGTCACCTCACATGAAACTCTCCCAGCCAGTAGGGTCAGGGAAAAACCAGCAGTACCCGACTGCCCAGATAGTCACCCATCCTGATACAAACCACACACAGCGTTCCTTAACTTTAGTGAACCATATGAAACTGGTGCATTCACGATGCCTATCACCGCAAAGACGCTTTAGAAAACGCTCATAAACTGAGGTTTTCTGGAAGGATGAGTTTAGGGTGGTGAAAATTTGGGACGAGCCATGTGGTTAGGACAGAGGCACAGTACATATAGGACTATAGGGTGGGGTCTGATTGGGACGGAGAGAGAGGAAAGAAAGGGAGGGAAGGAAAGAGAGAGAGAGAGAGAGAGAGAGAGAGAGATGGTTATTGGGAAAGGGTAACTTTAGGCCAAGGGGAGTATTTTGACCCATTTGCGGTAAAGAAGGGCAACTTTGGAACACGGGTCTTAGTGTGGTTATTGGGAAAGGGTAACTTTAGAACAAGAGGAAATTGTTTCATTATAAACCACAGCTTATCAATGTACATAATTTTATTATTGTCATCGCATGAGTCATCAAGTCATTAGTGTCATTGATCCTATTTTTTTTTTTTTTTTTAAGAGGTTTGACAGAGGGAACTGTAACTGCTAGGGTCTTATCGTCCCAAAAACGAAGAGAGAAAGAAGACAGGATAGGAGAAAAGCCAGCCGTTCCGAGGACGAACATTATCCCATCAGGATAAAATCCGCCCCGGGTGGGAATCGAACTCACGGCCTAGCGCTTACAAGGCAGACGTACTACCAACCAAGCTAACTAGGCTGGCTAAAGTAGCTATTAACAGTATTCACTTAGTAGTTGCCAACCTAGGTCATTGATTCCCATCCGGGGCAAAAAAAAAAAAAAAAAAAAAAAATCAGGGAAAAAACCCAAAAAACGGCAAGACTTTTTTAAAAAAAAAAAAAAAAAAAAAAATCAGTGTAAACAGCCAAAATACGGTCAGATCTTTCTAATGCTCACTGCACTCGCCTTGCATGTGAAAGACCCGGGTTTGATTCTAGGTATGGTCGCTAAAGTTGTAAAATGCTAGTTGAATAATTTCATTTATTTACTGTCTCTCTCAGTTCTCTTTCTCTCTCTCTCCTCTAAAAATTCCCAACCATCAATAATAAATATATTATCTGTGCATAAGTACATAGGTACGTACATAAGTAGTTAGTTACCTATTGCTACTACCTATTTTTATGAAATTAAAGAGGGTATTAGAGATGAAGAGAGAGAGAGAGAGAGAGAGAGAGAGAAAAAGAAAGAGAACGAGGAGAAAACAATTTGTATAGAAAATTGAAAGAAGCGGTGAAGGCTAAGAGAAAGAGAGCATGATAAAAGTTACGTGTGAGAGAGTGAGAGGGAAGAAGATAGTGAGAGGGAGGGAAAGAGAGAGAGGGAGGTAAGCTTTCGATGGAAAATACCTGTATATGCAGAATTAGATCTTTGCAATTTGTAAGAGAGAGAGAGAGAGAGAGAGGTATAGCTTCCGGGATGAAAAATGAAACTTCCCAGTTTGATGTGGGGAAATTGAATTTTCCTTAATAACATTTTTATCTCTATATTCTTCTCCCCCTCCCTCCTCCCTCTAGTTCTCCCCTCTCTATCTATCTCTGTCTTTCTCTTTTACCACTTTATGCTATCTCCTTCACCCCTCGCCTTAAGAAATAAAATACCCACTTCTGTCATGACCTGAGACACTGGTAGAGGAATCATTGCGCCGTAGGCGAAATTTGTCTGGAATGAGAGGAACCAGAGAATCCGAACCCCAAAGTACATTTTTATAGACAGTTATTCCCGACCCCCCCCTAAAATTTGCCATAACGTTTCGATTTTGAGTCTTGTATGATTTAGATTTTTAGAATAATATAGAATCTATGTAAGATTTATCTATGTAAGATTTATGTAGGGTAGGATCCTAGATATCAACTCATCTTGCCATATGATTTGTACGGCACTGTATTAAGGGTAAGTAAATTATTATGTATACCTAGTTAGATATCTAGTTATATTATGTGCTAGAAGTGTATTATGTACTATGTAGTTATATTATGTGCTAGAAGTATATTATCTGTTAGTTCGTTATTTGACAATGTTTTTGTTTAGTTTATTGCCCTCTCCCCCTCACCCCACCCACTCTGTTAACAATATGGTGGATAATGTGTTGAATAACAGTTGTGAATTAATGATAATAAAATTGTAATTATAATAATTTTAAAATAGTAGTGTGACCTTGTGATTTCACCTTGGAGGAAGAAGGGGAAAAGGAGAGAGAGAGAGAGAGAGAGAGAGAGAGAGAGAGAGAGAGAGAGAGAGAGAGAGAGAGAGAGAGAGAGAAAAATGAGAAATACCTCCTGAGAGAAGAAACAAAATTAAAAAAGAGAAAAACTAAACGAAATAAGAGAAAGACATCAAGAAACAGATGAGAAAGAGAGAGAGAGAAGATGAAGAAAAAAGGAAGAGGAGGTGAAAAAACTTAATGTAATTTGAAAGTTATAATTAAGTTCATAATATAGGGTATACAGGGTGGTCCGTAGTTTCGGGGGGCGTCCCCCTTGTGTAGCTCCGCCCCCCCGGACGCACCTTTTACGCCCCTCAGATTGGACCATGAATAGATCAGTTGCGCTAACTTGGGTGATGTTTCAAAGTCATAGAGCAGGAAAAATGAGGACTAACTGAATCTTTCTTTTTCTTCTACGACTTCGACCAGACAATAGAGAGTTTTTGCAACCAAAATTAGCGTCCCGTAATTGAACTTTCTAATTTTAATAGAATTCTGCACATGCGCAAAAACGAGTTTTCGTCAAGTAACGTTAAAAAGTTCAGTTACGGGGCGCTAATTTTGGTTGCAAAATATCCATTTTTTTTATGGTATGCGAAAATTTTGCAGGAAGGTTCAGTCCGTTGTGTCCCTCCCTAATTTTTTTGCGGCACACTGTATAGTTTTTCCAGAGAAAGAGAGAGGAAAAAATAGAAATTAAACATTGCATTAAGGAGAAAAGTTTTGATATCTCCTTCTCTTTCTCCTCACCTTTTCTCTCTCTCACTCTTCTATCCATCTATCTTAATCTTTATATTTTACCTGTATTCTGAACCTTG
This sequence comes from Diaphorina citri, assembly GCF_000475195.1. Lineage (NCBI taxonomy): Eukaryota > Metazoa > Arthropoda > Insecta > Hemiptera > Psyllidae > Diaphorina > Diaphorina citri. The sequence continues at coordinate 60,548 of NW_007378703.1, forward strand.
ATTGTGCCTAATTTTTAAATTGATTTCTCTTGATCTGAACCTTGATTCTACTTGGTTTTTTGAACCTTCAGGAACTAAGGAATAGAGGTGAAAGAGCTTACTTCAAATAAGAAAAGAGATGGAAACCTGAACCTAGAAAGGGCCCTAACATTTTCTTTTAAAAGTACAGTACCAAATACAACATAAAAATGAACCACAAAGAACTACTCAAGAAGAGGCATCACAAAATATTTTTTAAGAAACTTACACCACAAAATACTTTGTAAGAAAAAACACCACAAAATACTTCATAAGAAACTTACACCACAAAATACTTTGCAAGAAACTACACCACAAAATACTTCATAAGAAACTTACACTACAAAATAAGTCACAAGAAACGTACACCACACAATCCTTCATAAGAAACTACACCACGAAATACCTACTTTGCAAGAAACTTCACCACAAAATACTTCACAAGCATGTACAATGTGTACACCACAAAATAGGTTCAAATTTCGACGTATTTCACGATGCACTGATCTGAACCTTGATTCTACTTGATTTTTTGAACCTTCAGGAACTAAGGAATAGAGGTGAAAGAGCTTACTTCAAATAAGAAAAGTACAGTACCAAATACAACATAAGAAAAATGCACCACAAAGAACTACCCAAGAAGAGACATCTCAAAATACTTCATAAGAAACTTACACCACAAAATAAGTCACAAGAAACGTACACCACACAATACTTCATGAGAAACTACACCACAAAATACTCTGCAAGAAACTACACCACAAAATACCTACTTTTCAAGAAACTTCACCACAAAATACTTCACAAGCATGTACAATGTGTACACCACAAAATAGGTTCAAAATTCGACGTATTTCACGATGCATAGGAAAGGGGGAGGAAAAAGAGAAGAGAGAGAGAGGAAGAAAATTGAATGGAAAAATAATTTCTTCCTCCTCTCTCCCTCTCCCTCTATTTCTCCCAAGGGAGTAATTTTCATTTTTTGTCCGTAATATTTCAATGTAAATATTTTGATAATCTCTCTCTCTCCCTTTCTCTCTCTCTCTCCCTCACTCCCTCTCCCTTTCTATCTCTTTCTCTCTCTGTCTCTCTTCCTTTCCCTCTTTCTCTCTCTCGCTCTAAGCGAGCATCAGCTGATAGATAAACATCAAAATCTTCTCTCTGTGTCTCTCATCTCTACTTTTCTCTCTCGCTCTCCCTCTTCTCTTTTCTTCTCTTTCTCTCTCTCTACCTCTGTCTCTCTCTCTTTTTTTAATCTAAAATTCTCTGTTAGATCTCTTCATATATCAATAAGCTATCGAGAAATTAAATCCCCCGGATCGGATTAACTTAACCAATGGACTGCTTAAACTGGGTTAACCGGGGTATAAAAAAAGAGTAAAACAATACTGCACTGTCCGGGAATCGAACCCGAGTCGCAAGAATGGGAATCTTGCATGATACCACTACACCAACAGTGCCTGTTGAGTATGGCAGGGAAATTGTTTCATTATAATCCACAGCTTATCAATGTAATTATTGTCATCGCATGAGTCATCAGGTCATTAGTGTCATTGATCCTATTTTTTTTTAAGAGGTTTGACAGAGGGACCTGTAACTGCTAGGGCCTTATCGTCCCGAAATCGAAGAGAGAAGGAAGACAGGATAGGAGGAAAGCCAGCCGTTCCGAGAACGAACATTATCATTTCAGGATAAAATCCGCCCCGGGCGGGAATCAAACCCGCGGCCTAGCGCTTACAAGGCAGATGCACTACCAACTAAGCTAACTAGGCTGGCTAAAATAGCTATTAACAGTAATTATCCGGGGCAAAAAAATAATTAAAAAAAAAAATCAGGTGTAAACAGCCAAACTACAGTCTGGTCTTTCTAATGCTCACTGCACTCGCCTTGCATGTGAAAGACCCGGGTTTGATTCTAGGTATGGTCGCTAAATTTGTAAAATGCTAGTTGAGTAATTTCATTTATTTACTGTCTCTCTCAATTCTCTCTCTCTCTCTCTCTCTCTCTCTCTCTCTCTTTTCTCCTAATAATTCCCAACCATCAATAATAAATATTTTATCTGTGCATAGACTGCATAGGTACATAGGTACATACACAAGTACATAGGTACGTACATAAGTACATAGGTACGTACATAAATAGTTAGTTACCTACCTATGCTACTACCTATTTTTATGAAGTTAAAGAGAGGGTATTAAAGATGGAAAGAGATAGAAAGAGAGAGAGAAAGAGAAAGAGGAGAAAACAATTTGTATAGAAAATTGAAAGAAACGGTGAAGGCTAAGAGAAAGAGAGCATGATAATAGTTACGTGTGAGAGAGTGAGAGGGAGGGAAAGAGAGAGAGAGGGAGGTAAGCTTTCGATGGAAAATACCTGTATATGCAGAATTAGATCTTTGCAATTTGAAAGAGAGAGAGAGAGAGAGAGAGAGAGAGAGAGAGGGATAGCTTCCGGGATGAAAAATGAAACTTCCCAGTTTGATGTGGGGAAATTGAATTTTCCTTAATAACATTTTTATCTCTATCCTTCCCCTTCCCTCCTCCCTCTAGTTCTCCCCTCCCTATCTATCTCCGTCTTTCTCTTTTACCACTTTATGCTATCTCCTTCTCTTTCTCCTCACCTTTTCTCTCTCTCGCTCTTCTATCCATCTATCTTAATCTTTATATTTTACCTGTATTCTGAACCTTGATTGTGCCTAATTTTTAAATTGATTTCTCTTGATCTCTTCTCCCCCTCCCTCCTCCCTCTAGTTCTCCCCTCTCTATCTATCTCTGTCTTTCTCTTTTACCACTTTATGCTATCTCCTTCTACTACATAGAGGTATACCTATTATGTACATAGAGATAGGTGTATTATGTATTTAACATTATTACATAGAGGTATATCATGTAAATAGGGGTTTATTATGTATATAGAGGAATATATATTAGGTTATGTATAGTCTACTTCCTCTATTCTATACTACATGGAGCATGTAATTTGCATAGGGTGAAGGTAGTGGCGGATTAATCCCTCGCTTTGTCGACGGCGTCGTCCAGTTCGACGTTGGCTAAATCCGAATCACCCTTGGGTGGCGCAGGACTGTCCTCTACGGCCGCAAATTGGTTGTTGGGGTTTTCTTCGACAGCAAATTGTTCGTGTGCTTTGTTTTCTGAACGTTGGTTCTGAACGTTGAGAATATCAGCAGGGATCAATGCTACAGCATCAGCAGCAGTATTTAGACTATTTAGAGGCATTGGAGGAGGATTAAGAGCTACTTCAGCCGAATTCAAGGGTGTTCCCATTGCTGCGTCACTGGGCATGGGCATAACATTGGCTGGGGCAGGCACATCTTGGTTAACTAGGTGTGCTAGAGCTGGAAACAAAGTTAGAGAGAATTTCATTGTTTGATGTTTTATTGGAACAGTTGCGAACGCCAAGAATTCGATGTGATACGACGCGACGCGTGGATATCACAGGAAAATATATTCCGATTTCAATTAAAACATGTAATTAAAATCAAGCTATCCTCTGCCTTACCGCCAAAAAATGGTCACAGAATTGAGTCTAATCCTAGATCAATTTCAGGGAATCGGTATATTAACAAACTCAAAATAGTGCTTTTTATTTATTTTCGAAGTGATACGACGCGACGCGCGGGTATCACAGGAAAATATATTCCGATTTCAAGTAAAACATATAATTAAAATCAAGCTATCCTCTGCCTTACCGCCAAAAATGGTCACAGAATTGAGTCTAATCCTAGATCAATTTCAGGGAATCGGTATATTAACAAACTCAAAATAGTGCTTTTTATTTATTTAGACTGTGAGCTTAGAACAAGATGTCCCATTATGCTTACAGAACTTATAACTCGATAATCACAATCCTCAGTTGATCCAACATCGTACTCACAAGAGAATATAAACAAATCCAAATAGAAAGATAAGGACTTACCCAAGGGTGTCTGCTGATCAATAGCAGCTCCAGATATGATGCTAGCAACATTACACACCAAGACAATTAAAACGGGATAATTTCTATTGTCAATCAGCTCTCTTTTTGTCACCTTTCTGCGTATTTTACTGCTCAAGTTGTCAAAATTAAGCCTGCGGCGCTGTAAAAAAGATTCTTTTTTGTATACAGGGTGGTCCGTAGTTTCGGGGGGTGTCCCCCTTGTGTAGCTCCGCCCCCCCGGACGCACCTTTTACGCCCCTCACATTGGACCATGAATAGATCAGTTGCGCTTACTTGGGTGATGTTTCAAAGTCATAGAGCAGGAAAAATGAGGACTAACGGAATCTTTCTTTTTCTTCTACGACTTCTAGATCCCGAGATAAAGCGATTAAAAAAATGCCGGTAAATCGTGAACTTTTGACGTCACGGCATACGCTCCCGTAGGCGATGACGTCACATCAAATGTCCTCCCTTGCAGGCAACGCATTCATGTCTTTGTGCGCATACGTTTCTGCGCAGTTCTTTCTGCTCCTCCGCTAGCGCGCTTGCATAGTGGCACTACCTAACGGACGAAAAAACAACTGCGTAAAGTCTGACGTCACTCATATTTGAACTCTTCCATTTGAACGGAAAATAAAAATTGAATTTTCGACCTTTTACAGTTATTTTCTCGGAGTTTTGACCTCAGATTTAGATTTTTCTCAACTTTTTACATAGGAATCGACCATTTATTTATAATTTTTACCCGTTTGCAACTGCTCCATTGAAATTTCCATCGTCGCTGCGTCGCGTCGTTTTTGAGCTTTCTTCACATAGGACAGATTTATTATTATTATTATTACTATTACCGATTCCCATGGCCCGCCATCTTGGATTTCCTATGGCTTAGTACAGGCGGTACCAAAAAGAGAGAAAACGAAAGAGTTTCACAGAGGAGGGGAAATTGCGAAAGGAACATACGCGACTATTCATTCTCGAATCCAACGGTACATTGATGATACAAGTCGCCAACATTGCCATTGCCGGTCTAAAAATTCAATTAAAAAACGAATTTGAATGCATAATTAACGACAAAGTGTTTCCAATCCTCTATCATAATCAGATAAATTAGAGGATGAAGAGGGTTAGAGGGTGAGTAAGTAGAAATTAGATGGTGAATTAAAATAAGAGGATGAAGAGGAATTGGATGGTGAATTAGAGGATAGATAGGAATTAGATGGTGAATTAGAGAACGATGAATATGAATTAGAGGACAAATTAGAGGATGAAGAGGATTAGAGGGTGAGTAAGTAGAAATTAAATGGTGAATAAAAGGATAGATAGGAATAAGAGGATGAAGAGGAATTGGATGGTGAATTAGAGGATAGATAGGAATTAGATGGTGAATTAGAGGACGATGAATATGAATTAGAGGACAAATTAGAGGATGAAGAGGATTAGAGGGTGAGTAAGTAGAAATTAGATGGTGAATAAAAGGATAGATAGGAATAAGAGGATGAAGAGGAATTGGATGGTGAACTAGAGGATAGATAGGAATTAGATGGTGAATTAGAGGACGATGAATATGAATTAGATGACAAATTAGAGGATGAAGAGGATTAGAGGGTGAGTAAGTAGAAATTAGATGGTGAATTAAAGGATAGATAGGAATAAGAGGATGAAGAGGAATTCGATGGTGAATTAGAGGATAGATAGGAATTAGATGGTGAATTAGAGGACGATGAATATGAATTAGAGGACAAATTAGAGGATAGATAGGAATTAGATGGTGAATTAGAGGACGATGAATATGAATTAGATGGTGAATTAGAAGATAGATAGGAATTAGATGGTGAATTAGAGGACGATGAATATGAATTAGATGGTGAATTAGAGGATAGATAGGAATTAGATGGTGAATTAGAGGACGATGAATATGAATTAGATGGTGAATTAGAGGATAGAAAGGAATTAGATGGTGCATTAGAGGACGATGAATATGAATTAGAGAATAAATTAGAGGATGAAGGTTTCCCGAAAAGAAAAGTAGATTTATTCGGGGTAAAACTTGGAACTCGCTGCGTTTAATCAGTAATCTGGCAAAATCTGAGTCACGTATGGAAGAAAAAAAGTTGCCGCAACTACATAAACTTATTCAAGTTGATGATCATTAAATTAAAACTTTATTATGTCAGGAGGAGAGAAGGGAGAAGGGAAGAAGAGGGGAGGGAAGGAGAAGGAAGAGAGGGCAAAAGAAGAGAGAAAAGGGAGAAAATACGAGTTGAAAGGGAGAGAAGGAGGAGGATTTTTTCTGCTTTCTGCACGTTTGACTCTCGGCCTCTCTATGTCTCATCCTATCATTCCTATCAGCTCTCTTCTCTCCCTCCCATTCTATCTCTTCTCATTTCTCCTCCTTTTCCTCTCTTCCTTTTATTTTTTCTTCCCTCGTTCTTCCTCTCCATTTTCATCTCTTCTTCCTCTTTCTCTTTTTTTTATCTCTTCTTCCTCTTTCTCTCCTTCCCTTCTCTTCTTCTTTCTCTTCCTCCTAATCCTCCCTCTCCTCTTTCTCCTTCTGTATCTTTGCATCCTCCATCAACTTCAGTATAAAAAAGATGTGAAAACACCCCAAAGAGACAGGTGACATGACCCCTGCTGGTCGTTTCAGAATACCGGGAGTATGGCAGGTACAACTTTATACTGTTCATAAACTTTATACAGGGTATCCCGAAATTTAATGAACAACCACAGCCCTCCGAGCTCTGATAGTGACTGGTATTGAACCCGAGACCTCCAGCTTGGGATCCAACTACTGACAGAACTATAGTATAGAATTCTATGTCCCTTCTCACAGAGTTATGGCACTGACAGACAACCTAATTAAAATAGAAAAATCCAAGTTCAAACTTAAAATTCACTCCATTCGTTCAATAAGCGCCACAGACCGCTTGAAATCCCGGAAAATATTTTGAGCTTTGTGAAATTGTGCTGGAAAAACAACATCCCTTCCCTCATGTTTCTTTGAATAAGATTCAGGACGTAAGCAGTAGCATCTTGCGACTTGCTACTTGCGAAGTGTTACCTCAGTGCGAAACGCGCCTAAGGAGTTCAAATTTAAATCTCCCTTCTTTCGTTCAATAAGCGCCACAGACCGCTTGAAATCCCGGAAAATATTTTGAGCTTTGTGAAATTGTGCTGGAAAAACAACATCCCTTCCCCTCGTCCCTCTATTGAGTACCCCAACCCTACCCTAAGTGTTTGACAGTTTAGAATAAAGACACATGTAGGGTGGTGGACATAGTGGGGGTACGCTACCCCACTTATTTGTCTCCAAGGAGCTGATGTCGGTACGAAAAGTTTTCTTCTTCTCCCTTTTCTTCTTTTTAGTTGTTCCTTCTTCTTCCTCTCCTTCTTCTTCTTCTTCTCCTTCTCCTTCTCCTCCTCCTCGTCTAATACTTCTCCTAGAAGCTCTTTCTCCTCCTTCTTCCTCTCCTCTTTCTTATCTTCTCTTTCTTCACCTTCAGCTTCTTTTTCTTCATATTCTTCTTTGTCTTCCTCTCTTCTTATTCGTATTCTGCTGCTTCTGCTTCTTTTTCTTCTTCGTATTATACTTCTTTTCCTCTCCTAATCCTTCTTATTTTTCTTCTTCTTCCCCTCCTCGTCGTCCTCCTTCTTTATTTTTATTTTTTCCTTGACTTTTTACTTTTTTTTATTACCGCTATTACGTTTGCCTGTGTTTCTTGCCATGCTATTTGTTTTCCTCGTAGTCTTTTAGAGTTTTATTCGTATTCTGCTTCTTTTTCTTCTTCGTATTATACTTCTTTTCCTCTCCTAATCCTTCTTATTTTTCTTCTTCTTCTTCCCCTCCTCGTCGTCCTTCTTCTTTATTTTTATTTTTTTTCTTGACTTTTTACTTTTTTTTATTACCGCTATTACGTTTGCCTGTGTTTCTTGCCATGCTATTTGTTTTCCTCGTAGTCTTTTAGAGTTTTTCCTTTAGTCGGAAGTGTTCATTATTTGCTCTCTACAATAAACTCTACAGCTCTACAGTTATAAGTCCATTATAGTTCTAGCTAGAGGTATAGTATCTGCCTTAGATATTGTAGAGAGCAACCTCCGTGGCCGAGTGGGTATCACACTAGGCTTGCACGCAGGAGGTCTGGGTTCGATTCCCGGCGCGGCCGAGGTTTTTTTTTCGGTTCTGTGCTTGGAGTTCGGGGTGCACTCAGCCTCGTGAGGACAATTGAGTAGCTACTTCAATGGAATAGAGACCAGTGGCGGCATTACAAGTGTAAAAGGATTTCTACAGAACCTAATTTTACAGAAATAGGTATCAGGGAAAAGATAGGAAAAAGTGGGTTGTAAAAATGTTCAAACGAATTTTACCATCGCAATTATCCCAAATATCTCTTTGATAGCTCCAAATTAAAATAAATGTAGCAGAGAATTTAGCTCATATTCTATCTATATCTACCTAGCATACCTACCGACCTACCTAGCCAATTAGGTACCTACCTACCTATATAACTATTTAGGTGCCCTCATTTTACTTTTTGATTGAGCTCGTGCTCCAAATATTACTGCTTTTGTAGTGGTAAGTAGATACCTATACAAGTACCTATACATTATGTACCTAAACAGGTAAGTAGGTATTAGGTACTATGTCAAAATTCTGCATCTAAAAGCATTCTGTTTCAAGTTTTCGGTAGGTAGGTACTCTGTGATGCCATTTTCTGTTTGTTCAGTAATTCATACAAAGTCTCATTCGTGTTTTCATGTTTGTTTTTACCTAGGTAGTTATTGTTTTTCCTTGTGTTTTTGAATTATTTGAATTTGAAACAGAAACAAGATGGAGGAGGAGGAACAATGGCAACAATGTATTGAGATAAGTGGCAACACAGGCACGCTTATAAGAGAACCTTTGAATCAAGTTCCTTTGAGGACCACACCAGCAGGTTGCCATTGTACGATAAAAGATACCGAAGTAAGGATACTAGTGTAATGGAGGTGGAGGAGGAGGAGGAGGAACAACAACGGCAACAATGTATTGAGATAAGTGGCAACACAGGCACGCTTATAAGAGAACGTTTGAATCAAGTTCCTTTGAGGACCACACCAGCAGGTTGCCATTGTACGATAAAAGATACCGAAGTAAGGATACTAGTGTAAGGAGGAGGAGGAGGAGGAGGAACAATGGCAACAATGTATTGAGATAAGTGGCAACACAGGCACGCTTATAAGAGAACATTTGAATCAAGTTCCTTTGAGGACCACACCAGCAGGTTGCCATTGTACGATAAAAGACACCGAAGTAAGGATACTAGTGTAACTAGTGCCCTATATCACCAAAATATGGAAAAGTATTTACAATTCCATATTTTGATATAGGTAATTTGTGAAAATTCAAAATTCTGTTTTTCCATTGGCACAAGGGTATAGTAAAAGGGTGTCTAATGCCCGCCAATGGTCTGTCATACTGTTGGGAAGCGGGGAAAGGAAAGTTAAATTAGGGGGAAGTGGGTCAAAGTGGGGATAAAATTCGAAAGTTTAATTTCCGGCGTATAGTTCTGTGTCCACATTTGATTGAATTTAATTTCAGCGGGCAGTTCTCTTTTTTTCCCGTCTTCTCCAGTAACAGGTTCGTTAGAGTATGTTTTCATGTTTAGAGGATTTAGGACTTTAACTTTTTTTTCAGTTTCTCTGTGGTTCGTATTCTTCGTATTAAAAAAAAAAAAAGATTAGTGTTTCACCGCCGTTTTTATTTCGTAGCAATGAAACAACTGCTACATCGGACGCATGTGGTCTGTGTCGTAGCATGCCCATCCTTTAGTATGCCTCTCATCAGATGGGCGAGAAGAGGCACAATACTCCCCATTTAGGTGCTGGGTCAACACGAGAACACCAGAAAGTAACCCGTTGAAATATTTGCAATCGAAAAACGAGTACAAATTTTTGTCGATGGTGGGATTCGAACCCGGGACCTTCTGCATGGCAAGCAAGATACAAGCGGCCCTCCACGTAATTATTTTTGGACTCGGTCTATGGGTGGCGTTCATGTGACTAGGCGGGTTGAAACCGATGTGAGGTAACTAGTGCCCTATATCACCAAAGTATGGAAAAGTATTTACAATTCCATGTTTTGATATAATTTGTGAAAATTCAAAATTCTGTTTTTTCGTTGGCACAAGGGTATAGTAAAAGGGTGTCTGATGCCCGCCAATGGTCTGTCAGACAGTCGGACTTTGGTTTATCAGGCGGTCTGAGCGTAAGTGGCGGACATTGCCATAGTAGATATAACAAGTAGATGTACCTATTTGAATTGAAGGCAGTACCTATTTGAATTGAAGGCAGAGTGTTGGGAAAAAGGAGCAAAGCAGGACGTCCCAGACCTTCAGATTTCCAGGACGTGAAAGACCTGATGAATGCTGAAACATATTCCTAGGTCTCGTAGATGAAGTTGATGGCGATGGACAGAGAACAAAAGCTATCCCGCTAAAGAAATGCCTTTATATCAACAAAGCCAATGCCATTAGAAAAGTTTAGGCGATGCTGACTTGAATGGAATAAAATCATCGTAAAAGACTATACCTACATTAGCATGAAGCAAAACGAGAAATATTTCCCCATGAAATCCAAAACTAGTGCAACTTCCCACAGAAGTTTGCAAAGCCCAAATACCTGTCGGACTTTGGTCTATCAGGCGGTCTGAGCGTGAGTGGCGGACATTACCACAGTAGATATAACAAGTAGATGTCTGAGTACCTATATTTGAATTGAAGGCAGAGTGTTGGGAAAAAGGAGTAAAGCAGGACGTCCCAGACCTTCATATTTCCAGGATGTAAAAGACCTGATGAATGCTGAAACATATTCCTAAGTCTCGTAGATGAAGTTGATGGCGATGGACAGAGAACAAAAGCTATCCCGCCAAAGCAATGCCTTTATATCAACAAAGCCAATGCCATTAGAAAAGTTTAGGCGATGCTGATTTGAATGGAACAAAATCATCGTAAAAGACTACCTCCATTAGCATGTAAATTAACAACAATTCAACAAAGAACTCCCAATTTTTACTTTCTATTTTGAATTACATCAGGAGAGAGTCAGTCTCCTCAGATATGAAGATGGGATGTCCTGGTGGGAGACAAAATGAAGAGACCATCATGGTGTCATAAGGTCAATGACAGAGTAGCAGGGTACCTATTTTGGATTTATGAAATAATAAAAGATCTGGTCTGCTAGGTATGAATGCGAAAAAAATGTCGTTCACCAAATTCAATAATAACGAAATGAAATTTCGAAATGCTTTGGACTCGAACTAGGGTTGGGACATCGACATCGATGTTTTGAAAACATCGATACATCGGAACAAAAACATCGATGTTTGACATCGATGTTTTTCTTTCGATGGAAACATCGAACATCGATGTTTTATTTTTCGATGTTCGATGTCTGTGGTTCCTCATGAAGTGGGAGGAGAACGGCTCGCTGCAGCGACCACAATTAGTTTTAGAAAGGCAAGAGTAAAGGGAGAAGATGAACGAAAAGATGGTGAAGAAATAGCAGAGAACAAGAGGGGAAGGAGGAGGAGACGACGAAGAAAACGAGGAACAACGAGAAGTAGAAGAAGCACAAGAACAAAAAGAAGAAGAAGACGAAGAAGAATTTAAAGAAGAAGAATGGCAAAGAACTTTCCAATTTTGTTCACCAAGTTATTTCTGTAGTTCTGTGCATAAAGTTCTGGGATTCAGTGAGTTTATTCAGAATTATATTGAACAAACACCTAAAATAGATGTAAGGCCTGGGTCTGGGATTCAAGTTCATTCAGAAATATTATGTTGAACAAATACCTATCAGATGAAAGTTCAATAAAGGTCTACGGTCGTGCCTGAGAGAAGAATACGAGAATTGAGTAGGAGTTGTAAGCAAAACTTTTAGGGAACGGCTCGCTGCAGCGACCACAATTAGTTTTAGAAAGGTAAGAGTAAAGGGAGAAGAAGAACAAAAAGATGGTGAAGAAATAACAGAGAACAAGAGGAGAAGGAGGAGGAGATGACGAAGAAAAGGGGGAATAACGAGCAGTAGAAGAAGAACAGAAACAAGAAAAAGAAGAAGAAGAAGAAGAAGAAGAAGAAGCAGAAGAACAAAAAGAAGAACAAGAAGAAGACGAAGAAAAATTAAAAGAAGAAGAATGGCAAAGAACTTTCCAATTTTGTTCACCAAGTTATTTCTGTAGTTCTGTGCATAAAGTTCTGGGATTCAGTGAGTTTATTCAGAATTATATTGAACAAACACCTAAAATAAATGAAAGGTCTAGGTCTGGGATTCAATATCCAAGTTCATTCAGAAATATGTTGAACAAATACCTATCAGATGAAAGTTCAATAAAGGTCTACGGTCGTGCCTGAGAGAAGAATACGAGAATTGAGTAGGAGTTGGAGGGTATATTATTGTATATGAACTTGGTTAAATATTTATGCAAGGAACTTATCATGAACTGAAAAGTATGAAGACAATATTTAAATGAGAACTATGGCACCCATATTATATGGGTGAAAGTACATACGAATATTATGTACATTTGTAATTTGTAGATAAGTACATAACATAATGAACTTGGTTAAATATTTATGCAAGGAACTTATCATGAACTGAAAAGTATGAAGACAATATTGAAATGAGAACTATGGCACCCATATTATATGGGTGAAAGTACATACGAATATTATGTACATTTGTAATTTGTAGATAAGTACATAACATAGGCAGTTTAGAAAGAACCATTTGAAAATTCGCGCGAAACCCCGATTCTAACGAAAAAATTGGACCCTGAGAGCTCTATTACTGAAACGATTACGGGTAGCCCTGTCATTTCACTTGTTATTCGTATTCAAATGGCAAAAACTGAGACTAGAGGGCCCATACCCCCTATGGCCCATTCAACATGAATTACATACATTTAATAACCATCGTTTAAAACCACTAAGTACCTAGGTAATCGTAGGTATTTATTATTATCTATATAAATAAAATTGTAGATTTGTCTGTACATTGCTTAGAATCGTGAAATTTTTAGTTATTCTTAC
>NW_007378703.1:73570-81427 GCF_000475195.1 Diaphorina citri
CGAAGGGCGGGCGGTGCAGCGCGACGGTGGGGGTGTATAAACAAGCTTTCTAAGTTTTCCGTCTGGTGATATCCGCAGGGGTATCCGCAGTGATATCCGCAGGGGAAAGTTTTATCGGATTTTCTAATAGTATGTCCCGATTCTTCAAATCCTCATTGAGGGAGTTGAGAGCTGGAAGATCTTTGTTGACAGTATATCTGCGGATGGTTACTCTATGATTTCAAGTCGATTGCGACCAGCGACCAGCACACCCAGCAGTGTTTAAACTCTTTGAACCTGACAATATCATCTTACACACACTTACGCCGAATTTGTGGACCAAATTCAGAGTACGGTGGGGGTGTATAAACAAGCTTACCAAGTTTTCCGTGTGGTGATATCCGCAGGGGAAAGTTTTATCGGATTTTCTAATAGTATGTCCCGATTATTCAAATCCTCATTGAGGGAGTTGAGAGCTGGAAGATCTTTGTTGACAGTATATCTGCGGATGGTTACTCTATGATTTCAAGTCGATCGCGACCAGCGATCAGCACACCCAGCAGTGTTTAAACTCTTTGAACCTGACAATATCATCTTACACACACTTACGCCGAATTTGTGGACCAAATTCAGAGTCAAGTCTCTCATCAGGTATGTAGGTAAGTCGATCGCAAGACTGTATTGAAAATTCAAGTCGATCTTCCTCTGAAAAGGTTGGGCATCCCTGCTCTATGCCATCATCACCCAGCAGTGTTTAAACTCTTTGAACCTGACAATATCATCTTACACACACTTACTCCGAATTTGTGGACCAAATTCAGAGTCAAGTCTCTCATCAGGTAGGTAAGTCGATCGCAAGACTGTATTGAAAATTCAAGTCGATCTTCCTCTGAAAAGGTTGGGCATCCCTGCTCTATGCCATCATCAATAATGACTATTGAACCACATGCGTAAATAATTTAATATAATATCTTAAATATCTACCGAATCGAATGATTGAGTTTGAGACTTCTTCAAATAACCTCATAATTATTGCATGGTGTCTGTGTCACAGGAAGAATCCAGAATGTGACTTACCCTCGTGTGCGTGTATGATGGAGTCTATGACATAGACTATGTCACAGGAATAGTCCAGAATGAACCAGACGTGAGGCACTGCGTTATTGAGCTCCCAGAATACACCGCGTCCTATGACGAACACTAAATTATACAGAACTGTACAGGTCACCACAAGCAACCACTGAAAGCAGAACAAACAAAGGTATTGACCACACGGTTAGATGAAAATTATCTACAATTCTACATCATATTAGTTGCTTTAAAGCCCCATCTTACCACAGAGAGTTTGCAGTTGATCCAGACCTTAAGAAATACTATCCTTTTGTGTGGAACCACTAACATCGAGATCCGAATTCCATCGTTCGGTGTCCTAACGACTGAGACCCGATGCCGAGATATGTCTGAACAAAACCCCAGTACCGATTTTGATGGAATTTGGCAAACATATTTAACACCGCGCACTGCAAAGGACATTTCGGTCACAACAAAACCTTTAAGGACCCCGTGGAGGCCAATTTTCTACGATTTCTTCTGATGCCTTACCTTATAATGGAAAGGATCCGATGGATCGATCACAAAGGAGGGTCCCCAGAAGCACCATGACCGGTTCTCTGTCTCCTCTACCAGCTTGTTGGGGTTAGGCCAGAAACTGACTATGAGGTAGACCTGACAGGTACACCTGATCAGTTCCGCATGTCAGGTCTACCTGATACCTGATGAGCACACACACTATCAGGTAGACCTGACAGGTACGGCTGAGTGGCTGCCCTTAGATGAAAAGTATCTACATATTGGTTTCTCTTTACCTCTCAATGGTAAGATTGACCATAGTTAACTGATGTTTTGGTGATGTCTGAGATCCATGCACTTAGATTTCGCACCGATGTACCTTTTGTAAACTCTTCGTTTCCCTAAAAAGCAAATAGCCCACGAATGTTCCCCCGATTTTGATGAAACATGTTTAACTCCTCAAAGGACATTTGTTCATTTGGCATTTTGGTCACAATTTCAAGTTTAGGGACTCTTTAGGAGCCATTTTTACTTTTTCTACATGAGTTCCATCACTGCTCAACAGTTCATTGAACCCTGCAACTTTGCCTTGTAAGTGCCAAGTCCGACCCGGGGCAGATTTTATCCTAACAGATAAGGAACGGCTGGCTTTCTCCTATTCTATTTTCCTTTCCTCTTCACTTTTGGGACGATAAGACCTTAACAGTTACAGTTCCGCCAGTAAAAAAAGCCAAATTTAGACAAAAAATTTTACCTTGTAATGGAAAGGATCCGATGGATCGATCACAAAGGAGGGTCCCCAGAAGCACCATGACCGGTTCTCTGTCTCCTCTACCAGCTTGTTGGAGCGACTACTATAATGTTCCAGATACCAGCTGGGAGATTTCGACAGATCACGCTTGTTTCGTTTGGAAGGCCATCGATTCTGAAAACGGTGAGAAAACAGTAGACAATTTACCCATTTATTATCGTCAAAGGCATGACCCTTCATTAGTAAACATCACACCATTATTATTAAAGCTGGCAAATCTTATCACCATTATATTACTTGTTTGATAAAAAAACGGATTGAAAAAAATCCGAGAAGAAAAGCTCAAGAGATGTCGTCGGGGCCTTGAACAGAGAACACAATGGCAAATAATTAACACTCGCTTTCCATCACCCTATGTGGTAACACAATATTCACTCCACGATCCAAAGATGAAGGAGAAGAAAGAAGAAGAAGAGGAGGAGGAGAAGAAGAAGAAGAAGAAGAAGAAGAAGAAGAAGAAGAAGAAAAAGGAGAAGAAGAAGAAAAAGTAAAAATGAGGTAAGTCCCGTGCACGTTCGGACCCTGAGAGCTCTATTACTGAAACTATTACGGGTAGCCCTGTCATTTCACTTGTTATTCGTATTCAAATGGCAAAAACTGAGACTAGAGGGCCCATACCCCCTATGGCCCACTTAAAATTTAGTGCGAAACCCCGATTCTACGAAAACGAACGGACCTAGAGAGCTCTATTACTAAAAACTCTACGGGAAGGACAATCATATACCCCGTCCCCAAAACAAAAACCACAAATATACACCGCAAAACTGACCAAACACAGCTATTTGTGGTCAGCAATGTCCACATAGAGAATTGTTTGCGCTGGTCAAATAAATAATGGAACCGAGGTCTATTTATCGTAATGGTAGTATTCGTAGTCTGGAAAGGCTTTGTGTACATAATGCACACCGACTCGGGACTCGGTATTACCCTCTATTTATCTCGGTATTACCGAGGTCTCTATCCCATTGCTACACGGAGGCGTGCATTTATCCAATGTAAATCCATGTATATGATCGTTCCCAATGATAAGAGAGAGGTCATGACATTTGCAAACATCGATGTTTGTGTGTCTGTCTGTCTAAACAAAATATCTCGAGAACGGTAAGAGCTAGAGACTTGAAATTTGGTATGGAGTTTACAACTCTCCTCAGATATGAAGATGGGATGTCCTGGTGGCAGACAAAATGAAGAGACCATGGTGTCATAAGGCCAATGACAGAGTAGCAGAGAACCTATTTTGGATTCATGAAATACCTAATAAAAGATCTGGTCTGCTAGGTATGAATGCGAAAAAAATGTCGTTCACCAAACTCAATAATGAAATGAAATTTCGAACCGCAAACCTCCAGATCCAAAGTCTACATCACTAAACCACTGAAAGTTAGTCTAATTTTCAAGCTTTATAATATTGGGGTTGAGTGGATTGGAACACATCACATGCCTTCAAGCACATTTGTCAAGGGACTAGGTTTAACTTGCCTTTAGGATCAATGTGCAACACATGTGTTGCTAAGGTATACTGGATACCGATAAGTAGACCAATTCGGTTATGGTCATTAAGGTCCTTCTTTGTTCAAGTGGGGACATCCTGTATTTCCAAACTGGAGTATACAATATACCTGTACCACCCTATATACAATCAGAATGCGAGAATTCCTAGCATTGTTGCATTTAATGTAAAGGTCTATTTTTATAAACTCTCTCTTTTAAAAATCAGAGGTAGCTTCGATCTGTAATCTTTTTTTCAAGATGTTGAATCGCTGTGCAATGTGGGAGGAAGCACTGTGCAATGTACCATCCTCTTTTAAAGATTTTCTACCGTTGCACCTTTGATATGTTTGGCAACATAGCCTACTTTTTTGGTGACTCATTGCTCTCATAACCATCTGGATAGAGAATAGGTATAAGTACATAGGTACATACATGTATATGCATACGTACATAGGCAATGTCGGTACATACACGTTTGATGAAAACATTAAAAGCATTTTCCGGATTTCCCCTCCCCCCCCTCTCTTTCTCTCCCTCTCTCTCCCTCTCAATATCCGGAGCTTTGTCGTGAAATTACCAAACCTAATCTAATAGTGGTAGGAGAGAGAGAGAGAGGAGGGGGAGAATTAACTTTTTTCAGTTTCTCTATACTTCGTATACTTCTTATGTCTTTTTTATACAAGCAGCCCTCCACGTAGTTTGGACTCGGTCTATGGGTGGCGTTCATGTGACTAGGCGGGTTGAAACCGATATAAGGTACTATAGATCGGCCGAATTCGTTCTGGTCGGTTGCCAACTTAACGGACCTGGTAAAGCCCTCAGCACTAAAGACCTGAGCACTTCTTACTAACATTCCATGTCCGGCTTGACACAGTGTTTCCAATAATTTACCACGTACAGAGTCTTCTCATTTGCGAGATATAGGTCATAGTTGGTGCAGTTATACTTGTACAGTGACTTGAAAAACCCATCTGTAAATAAAATCTAATTAAATGAAATTAAATCAATTAAAGTATACAAGCGGCCCTCCACGTAGTTATTTTTGGACTCGGTCTATGGGTGGCGTTCATGTGACTAGGCGGGTTGAAACCGATATGAGGTACAGCCCTCGGCACTAAAGACCTGAGCAGTTCTTACTAACATTCCGTGTCCGGCTAGACACAGTGTTTCCAATAATTTACCACGTACAGAGTCTTCTCATTTGCAAGATAGAGATCATAGTTGGTGCAGTTATACTTGTACAGTGACTTGAAAAACCCATCTGTAAATAAAATCTAATTAAATGAAATTAAATCAATTAAAGTAAAATTAAAGGCGGAGTAGTCTTACTTGTAAGGAAGTAGCAGCACGCCGTATGGATCTTCTCATTCTCACCAAACGACTGGACGTAGCTTCCCCGCTTCCTCCCTCTCCTCCCCGATCCACATCCTGAAACAACCAGACATTAAATTAAATTAACAAATTAAATTAAATTGAAAATTGACATAAAATTAACAACAATTCAACAAAGAACTCCCAATTTTTACTTTCCTTATCCTATAGGAAGGAAAGTAATGTAATCGGGTCAAAATTTCGATGGTCAGTTTTTAGTGCCAAAACACGATTTAGACATTTGACAATGTAAATATTTATTTTCTGGGGAATAAACACTCTCCGAAAAATACCTATAAGAACACAGTTTCAGGTTCTTATCCAACTTTCCTCCGTAAAAGCAGGATCAATAAGTCTTGATATTCTTGTAAAAAATAATAATAATAATAAAAAAAATGTCTAATTGTCTACCCCCTAATAAAAGTACTTTACAAATTTGGAGGCAAAAAATATTGGAGATACCGGGGATCGAACCCGGGGCCTCATACATGCAAAGCATGCGCTCTACCACTGAGCTATATCCCCAGACGATCAGAGTGAGACAATTCATACCAATTTAAAGGAGTTTGAATATAGAGTACCTAGAACTAATGTTTTTGTTACCGGGTAGGTATATCTATGTAGTGTAAATGTCAATGTATTGTATTGAAACGACCTTGTTACCTATATTGTTTTATCATGAAGTGCTGTTATACACTTATACCACAAACATGTAGTAGGTAGTTATGTTACACTTGACAACTGAATAATCATTATTGAGGGTGTTTGTTCTACGAGTAGTTTGTTTTACCTACATTTTTTTCTTCTTCTAATTTTTACTGTAGGGTGCCTGGTTGTACCTTGGCCCCCAAAATCACTTTTTGATTTTTTTAATTTTTTCTATTAATGTTATTGGCATAATTTTAATTGATTTAGAAAGGAAATTTTCTTGGCTATCTATACAATTAGCAATGATTGTTTTACTAATTTTTAATTAAGAGATATACCCAATTTTCCGACACCACCTTTTTGGGGTTCAAGGTACAACTACCCTATGTACCTTGGACCCATACCCTTTGTACCTTGGTCGCAATGTATTCTAAATGGAAAAAATCTTCAAATTTTGAAGGCAAATTTGGGGTTGAAGGGTTGGAGATAGGACTACACGCCTTATAGCTTTTTTCATCTACTCATTGAAAACTAATACCTCCCAAAATTTCTACTAAATTGGCCAACATTTTTTTTTACACCTTTTTTATCCGTCGTACCTTGGCCCCCAGGGCGTTGTACCTTGAACCCTAAGGATGTTGTACCTTGAACCCTAAGGATGTTGTACCTTGAACCCTAAGGATGTTGTACCTTGAACCCTAAGGATGTTGTACCTTGAACCCTAAGGATGTTGTACCTTGGACCCTAGATGTTTTGTACGGTGGACTCTAGGGGTGGGGTTTGTAACAAATTAGGTAGGTACATACTACATAGGTACTAATTTTCTCTAATCACGATCGAATAAACTACGGGCTAAAAAATTCCCGGAGGGACGGGCCCAGCTAATTTATTACTATCGTAATAATAAAGGAAGGACGGTCTAAAAAATGGGGGTGTGGGAGTGGGAGATATAAATTACGAGTGAGGGGAGGAATTAAGGAAGGATGTGGGATAAATTACGGATGAGGGGAAACATTAAGGAAGGACGAGTGATATTTTACCAGTGGGGGGAAGAAATTAAGAGATGGAAGGGGAGAATTTACGAAGACATGAGACAAGAGAGGATGGCTCGACTCATTTATGAGTCGAGGGAGAGAGGAAGCAAGAGTGTGGGAGGAATGAAGAGGAACTAAGAAGGGGAGAGAGAGATGAGAAACCAAGTGAGGGAAGTAGGGGATAAGTGTGTGGGAGGGAGAAAGAGAGAGGGAAAAAGCGTGTGGGAGGGAGAGAAAAGGAGGCTGGAAAGAGAAAGAACAAAGGACATGACGAATTGGAAGACACAGTGGAATGAAAAAGTGTGAATGACGCCTAAGTAAGAAAGAGAAGGAGTAGAAGAACAAGAAGAGGAAGAAAAAGAAAAAGAAGAAGAAGAAGGAGACGAAGAAGGAAGAGGAGGAGGAGAAATAAAGGGAAAGAAGGGACAGAAAAAGAATAATAGAAGAAGCAAAGGGGAAGAAGAGGAGGAGAAGGAGAAGAGGAAGGGGAGGAGGGAATAATTTATTGGTGTAATTTGATATGGTCGTTATCATTAGGGAATCCCTCCCCTCCTCTCCCTCCTCCGTCCCGTAACCTAAGTCCCAGCTAAGACTGTGAACCTTTCTCCCCCTCTCCCATCTCTTAAGTCCCTCCTAAGGCTAAGGCCTCCCTCCTCCCTCCTTCTCCTTCCTCTCCCATCTCTAAAGTCCCTTCTAAGGCTAAGGCCTCCCTCCTCCCTCCCTCTCCTCCCTCTCCCCCCTCTCCCATCTCTAAAGTCCCTTCTAAGGCTAAGGCCTCCCTCCTCCCTCCCTCTCCCATCTCTAAAGTCCCTTCTAAGGATAAGGCCTCCCTCCCTCCTTCCCCAAGTCCTATGTATGTATATCTAAGGAGGCTACAGTCCCCCTTCTCTATCCCAAGTCTACCCCCCCCCCCCCCCTCCCTCCCCCCCTCCCTTTTTTCCCATCCCCAGTCTT
>NW_007378703.1:83024-86211 GCF_000475195.1 Diaphorina citri
CTTTACTATTATTATTATTATTATTATTATTATTTTGCAAATTGATAGGCTTGTTTTTTAGGATATCGTAGTCGGGTAGGTATATCTAATATCTATGTAGTGTAAATGTCAATGTATTGTATTGAAACGACCTTGTTATATTGTTTTATCACGAAGTGCTGTTATATCTCCCTTCCTTCTTATCCTCTTCTTTCTCCTTTTCCCTTTCTCCCTTCTCCTCCTCTTCTTCTTCTTCGCCTTTTCCCATGTTCAGATGGGGTCGGCGTTTGTCGTCGGCTTCTCAATCAGCTTTAGAGTGATCGCTTTGAGGCCAACTGGTTTACTTTCATCAGCCCATCTGATGTTATTCAGCGACATTTGTCAATCTGGCGTACTGTTATGTGGAATTATAATGAAATTCTTCAATTCATTGGTTTATTCTTTTGTTTCGTTTTTCGCCCGATAGGGACGGGAGGTATGAGATTTGTTCTCCGTATAGGTTGCCAGTTGTCATATGTGAACATTGCAGAAGATTCGATTCCCTGAGTCGACAAAAATTTGCACTCTTTTTTGACAAAATTTTTCGACTGGGATGCCCTTCGCACTCAACCTTCGCTATTGATATAGCGTGAGGAAATTTGGACTAGTCTACTCCCTGTTTATTGCCAGTTGCCATATGTGAATATTGCAGAAGATTCGATTCCCTGAGTCGACAAAAATTTGCACTCTTTTTCTGGAATCTAAAAAAGGAACCCAATTGAACCGCAGCAAAATGGAGAACTTTATGGGCAGAAATGGAAATTGGACCTCCGAAAAGGATAAAAGTCATACAAGCATATTCCGTAGGTTTGTCCGTAAAACAATGTTCAACTATACTTTGTCCGTAAAAATGTGCAAGCAAGCAAAAAAAAAAAAAAAAAAAAAAAATTAAGTCATACAAGCATATTCCGTAGGTTTGTCCGTAAAACAATGTTCAACTTTGTCCGTAAAAATGTGCAAGCAAGCAAAAAAATGTTTGCAGTTTGCACAAATTTGCTAAAATTGCATTTAACTGTGTGGGGAGCAATAAATATTAAAAGGATTGCTTTCTACTAGGTTTCTAATTAAAAAAATACAAAGGTCGTAAAATATTTGAAACGGTTGTGGAGTTTTCAAATTGTAACTTTTTTTACAATCTATATTTTACCGAAGGTAGGTAGGTGCCTTTCTGTGTTTTTCCACTTATGTAGATACATAGTAGGTATATATAGGTACTCGGTAGTCGGTACATAGGTAGGTACCTATAATTTGGTGACGATTTTATACTAATGTTGTGACATTACAAAATACAAAGTAGTCAAAGTACGAGTGCATTCTGTAGATAAGCCATAACTAAGATACCAATTTTTTTAGAAGAGAGAGAGAGAGAGAGAGAGAGAGAGAGAGAGAGAGAGAGAGAGAGAGAGAGAGGTACCTATAATTTGGTGACGATTTTATACTAATGTTGTAACATTACAAAATACAAAGTAGTCAAAGCACGAGTGTATTCTGTAGATAAGCCATAACTCAAGATACCAAGTGCCTTTCTGTGTTTTTCCACTTATGTAGATACATAGTAGGTATATAGGTACTCGGTACATATAGGTACCTACCTATAATTTGGTGACCATTTTATACTAATGTTGTAACATTACAAAATACAAAGTAGTCAAAGCACGAGTGTATTCTGTAGATAAGCCATAACTCAAGATACCAAATTTTTTTAGAAGAGAAAGAGAGAGAGAGAGAGAGAGAGAGAGAGAGAGAGAGAGAGAGAGAGAGAGAGAGAGAGAGAGAGAGAGAGACGCAATGGAGCAGTTGCAAATGGGTAAAAATTATTAATAAATGGTCGATTCCTACGTAAAAAGCAGTGAAAAATCTATATCTGAGGTCAAAACTCCGAAAAAATAACTGTAAAAGGTCGAAAAGTCAAATTTCATTTTCCGTTCTATTGAAAGAGTACAAAAATGTGTAACGTCAGACTTCAGGCAGTTGCCTCGCTAGGTAGCGCCAGTATGCAAGCACGCTTGCGGAGGAGCAGAAAGAAATGCGCAGGAACGTATTAATAAATGGTCGATTCCTACGTAAAAAGTAGTGAAAAATCTAAAATTTTCGAATTCTACGTCAAAAGTAGTGAAAAATCTAAATCTGAGATTCTGAGGTCAAAACTCCGAAAAAATAACTCTAAAAAGTCGAAAATTCAATTTTCATTTTCCGTTCTAATGAAAGAGTACCTACAAAGATGTGTGACGTCAGACTTCAGGCAGTTGCCTCGCTAGGTAGCGCCAGTATGCAAGCACGCTTGCGGAGGAGCAGAAAGAAATGCGCAGGAACGTATGCGCTATGCGCACAAACACATTAATGTGTTGCCTGCGAGGTAGCTTTGCTCGGGACATTTGATGTGACGTCATCGCCTACGGGAGCGTATGCCGTGACGTCAAAGTTCACGATTCACCCGTATTTTTTTAATCGATTTATCTCGGGATCTAGAAGTCGTAGGAGAAAAAGAAAAAATCCGTTGGTCCTCATTTTTCCTGCTCTATGACTTTGAAACAATGCGAGGTAGCTTTGCTCGGGACATTTGATGTGACGTCATCGCCTACGGGAGCGTATGCCTTGACGTCGAAGTTCACGATTCACCCGTATTTTTTAAATCGATTTATCTCGGGATCTAGAAGTCGTAGGAGAAAAAGAAAAATCCGTTGGTCCTCATTTTTCCTGCTCTATGACTTTGAAACATCAACCAAGTAAGCGCAACTGATCTATTGATGAAGAAAACAGAAAGAAAATCAGTATGTACTCAAATATACAAGTATGTATGTACAAATGTACATAGATACATACGTAGGTATTAACTACCTATTACCCAATGTGGGAATATTGGAAAACTTTTTGTTACGAAGGATTGATGGAAGGCAGTATAAAGAAGGAAGAAGAGAAAAGGAGAAAGAGATGTGAGAGAAGAGGGGAAATAAGAAAAATAAAGAAGAGGGTGTGAGAGGAAACACAGAGGGGGAGGGGGAGATGAAGAAAGGAAAGGGTGGGGAGGAGGGGAGAGAGGAAAGAAGGGGGAAGAGGAGAGAGAGGAAAAAGAAGGAGAAAGAGGAAATGAAAGGTAAAGAGGGGATAGGATGGAGGAGAAATAAGAAGAAAAAAAAGAGAGGAGAGGGGAGATCGGAAGAGCGGCTCA
>NW_007378703.1:86925-90867 GCF_000475195.1 Diaphorina citri
CTCTTCCGATCTCACACATCTATATAGATAGGCATTACATATTTATATGAGTGATAAATAAATAATATTTATGATGATGAGAATCTGAGTATTCTCGAAAGCTCACCAAATATTTTCACCAGTTGAATGTCGAATCTCAATTTGTATTTTAGGTACATTTTTAATTTTAATTATTGAAGATTCTTAATTAAATAATTATTCCTCGATAATTATTTTAGTTTTAATTTAAAGGTATAATATGTTGTTTTATTATTATTTGAATCCTATAAGTTGTTTTATTATTATTTTTAGGAGCCGATTGTGTAGATCACACCACCTACTTTTTAGAATTCCAAACAATTTCTTTCAAAGCACATTTATTCCTCGAACTTAAGGAATTTTAGGGATATCGTACGAGTACATAAGGAGTCCAAGGTTGCAAGGTTCCCTTGTTTTTTTTTAGCTAAATTCCCTTAAGGCTTAAGGGATGAGATATGATTTTTTTTTCTAGACGCTTTAACACTATGAACAGTAGGTCGTTCGCGCCAATCGCGCCGCTTCTTGCATTAGGTGAATGCATGGGTAGTTTTTTTTTATTATTATTTTTATACCCAATTGATTGGTGTTTTCTTAAGGTGAACTTACCTGAGGATTGGTTGGTGTTGGTTTGGTTTCTAAATGTTGCATAGGCACGGCAGTATTCTCCTTTCTCTCGAAACAGGAACCTGATATGGTCCCCACAGGCCCTGTCCTTTGATCCTGAAACCAGAAACCCAAAATGAAAAGAATGAAAAACATTACTTTTACCAAGTTTCAAGTATTTTTCTGAAATCGCCCCCTAGGGAGGCCAATTATTACAGATCAGCTTCCAAAAGGAAAATACACGGGTTTTGCTACATTGATTTCCAGACTTTACTCTCCACCTTCATCTTCTTATTCTTCTGGTGATTCTCTTCCTCCTCCTCCTCCTCCCTCTTCTTCTTCTTCTTCCTCTTTCTCCTCATCTTTTTCCTCTGTATTCCTCTGCTTCTTCTTCTTTCTCTTTCTACTCGTCCCTCTTCTTCTTCTCCCTTCTTCTCCTCCTCCTCCTTAAAAAAATTAAACTTGGGCAAAAATGTAGGTATAAGTGAGAATCATCAAATTACCTATCGCAAAAAATTACAATGTAGATACAGTGAATCAACATAAACGCTCCTAAAATAAATTGGCAAAAAACATTGGAGATACCGGGGATCGAACCCGGGGCCTCATACATGCAAAGCATGCGCTCTACCACTGAGCTATATCCCCTGTTGAACACCTGATGGTGCCAGATATCATTATGAGTAAGTAGTAAGTACCATATACCTACCTATTTACATACCACCTCAGGTACCTACATTATGTACCTAGTTAGTGTTAGGTAAATAGCACCTAGAACTACCTAGATCAGAGGTTCCCAATCTGTGGTACGCGGAAGCATTTCTGGTGGTACGCAAAGAAATTTGAAAACTCCATTTTTAGTCCGTCCTTCCTTTATTATTACAATAGTAATAAAAAGGTATAAGGGACGGGCTATTGTATTCGCTTCGGTGTCTGTCAGTCTGTTGGTCGGTCGGTCGGTCTGTCCCCATAGAAGGACTTATCCAAACCTGGTCGACCTATATTATGTAGTTGTTTTCAGGAACGGTCTCGACAGGTTTCCTAAGACACGCATACCACCGTTTCCACCCCTGAAATTTATTAAACATCGATACTACACCAAGTTTTTCCTTTCTACATCATCTCCCTCTCTCTCCCTCTATCCATCCCTCTCCCCTTCTCTCTTCCTCTTTTTTTTCTCATGTAATCTCTCTCCTTTTTCATCTCCCTCTCTCTCTCTCCCTTTCTCTCTCTCTCTTTCTCTCTATTTCTCTCCTTCCCTCTCTTTCCTACTTTTTCCGCTCATTTTTTTTTCTTCTTCGCGAGTTGGAAAAATTCCAAAATATTCAAAATAACATAACTGCCTCCGGTTCCCAAGCAGAGGGAGAGAGAGGGAGGCATTTATGATAGAGAGAGAGATGGTGTTAATACCGAGTAAAGAGAAATGAGTGGGAGAGAGAGGGAGAGAAGGAGGAAGAGAGAGAGAGAGAGAAAGGAGGAGGAGGAGGAGGGAGAGAGAGGGAAGGAAGGTGTAGCTCTAATACTTGTGAAATATAACTTTCAACTTGTATATTTTTCAACGCTTCACTTATCTCTTTCACAGAGGGAGACAATTCATACCAATTTTATTTAAAGGAGTTTGAATATACAGTACCTATAGAGCTAATGTTTTTATTACCTGTCGCCTGTCGGGGTCTACACACCTACACATACACAGGTATGGTATATTAGTTGCTTACGAAACAAAACGGCTTAATCGGCTTGATAAAAAAATTCCCACGAAAAGTTTAAAGTCCGAGAACAAGAATTTTTATTTGTTTTATATTTTTATTATTATTATTATTTGCTACATTGATTTCCAGATTTTTCTCTCCACCTTCATCTTCTTATTCTTCTGGTGCTTCTCTTCCTCCTCCTCCTCCCTCTTCTTCTTCTTCTTCCTCTTTCTCCTCATCCTTTTTCTCTGTATTCCTCTGCTTCTTCTTCTTCTTTCTCTTTCTACTCGTCCCTCTTCTTCTTCTTCTCCCTTCTTCTCCTCCTCCTCCTTAAAAAAATTGAACTCGGGCAAAAAATCTTGCGACGAGGATGGGATTCGAACCCACGCGTGCAGAGCACATTGGATTAGCAGTCCAACGCCTTAACCACTCGGCCACCTCGTCTGATGAAAGTGAGAGGCACATTTGACAAATTTAACAGAGGATGTTCCACTGTTCCAGGTACCAAATTAATGATGATACCAATACTTTCACCTCACCTGTGCTAATAGGTATGCAGGTACTTAATTATAATGTCATGGGGGCATAGGGTGTTGCTAGGAACAGTAGCAAAACTGACGCGACGCAGCGATGAAAGTAAAAGTACCTATGTAGGTATAGGTACGTAGGTACAAATCTCATTCATGTGTATAGGTAAGTATTAGGTATTAAATATATGTAGTATACTCGTAATGAGTGCAGGTGCTACCTGAAGTACCTATATCAGTATGCATTGGTGCTAAGTTAGGCCAGCCACTCACTATCAGGTAGACCTGACAGGCGGATCTGATCAAAAGTGAGAGGCACATTTGACAAATTTAACGGAGGATGTTCCAGGTACCAAATGATGATAGCAGCACTTTCACCTCACCTGTGCTAATAGGTATGCAGGTTGCAGGTACTTATAATGTCATGGGGGCATAGGGTGTTGCTAGGAACAGTAGCAACTGACGCGACGCAGCGATGAAAGTAAAAGTACCTATGTAGGTATAGGTACGTAGGTACAAATCTCATTCATGTGTAGATAAGTATTAGGTTAATTAGGTATTAAATATGTAGTATACTCGTAATGAGTGCAGGTGCTACCTGAAGTATACCTATATCAGTATGCATTGGTGCTAAGTTAGGCCAGTCGCTCACTATCAGGTAGACCTGACAGGCGGATCTGATCAGGAGTACCTACCTGTCAGGTCTACCTGGTAGTGAGTGACTGGCCTTAGGTTTCTTTATTTTCATAAAAAGTTATTGCTTATTGACTTGTCCATGCGGCTGTTCTATGCGGCCTATGATAAAATTCGGACTCAGAAACTTTGCGAAGTTCCATCATCGTTTCATTTTCATCATGAAATATTGAAATGACAAAGTATGAGTGAGTGAGTCAGTCAGTCAGTCAGTCAGTGTGTCAGTTACACAAGGGGCTGTATATATTTTAGAAAAGAAAATCATAATGAGCACTAAGACACATCATTCATTCTCCTCCTTTTCTCCTACGGCCACAACTTTGGCCACTTTGGGTAATATCCTTCAGCAGTCATTACCATTTTGCCGCCAATATGGTTGTTAGCCGCCAATACTCTTCGACCGCCAA